>NW_026000130.1:1674098-1846286 GCF_001458135.2 Marmota marmota marmota | reverse complement strand
GGGATAGTAGGGGATAGGAAAGGTAGCAGAATACAACAGTCACTAATATGCCAATATGTAAAAATGTGAGTGTGTAACTGATGTGATTCTGCAATTTGTATTTGGGGTAAAAATGGGAGTTCATAACCCAATTGAGTCAAATGTATGAAATGTATGAGTGTATGATATATCATCATATATCATGAGCTTTGTAATGTTTTGAACAACCAATAAAAAATATTAAAAAAAAGAAGAAAAAAAAGACTTTTGATAATGAATTTAATATCCTCAATAAACACAGGGCTATTTATATTTTGTTTAATCTAGCATTAGTTTTCAGTACAATAAAATTTTCAAGGGGTGTTTGCGTTCATCTCAGTTGTAGAATTCACTGGTGTAAGGCTGTTGTCAGGCTCTCCCTCCTGTCACTGTCACCACAGGAGAGTCTGATTTCTTATGTCATCGTGCATACTTCCAGAAACAAGGGGAAGTGCATCTGGGGTTTTGCCCTTTGTTTCCCATCCCTGCTGGACACTGGTTAGCACTCCCCTCCCGCCCACATCACCACCAGCGCGCCTGTGACGCGGGTCTTCTGGCATCTGCGCCCTCTGCTCTGACATCTAAAGACATCTTAGTTTTTCCTTCACCTTTGGCCATTTATAGAATTCCCACTGAAGACGTCACCCACTGTCTTTGCCCTGTGTCCTTCTGAAGGGACATCCCCAGTCCCTTCTATGTCATGTGCTGATTGTCTCTTGTTGCTTTCTAGATTTTTTCCTTTATCTTGTTTACAAAAGGCGGGCAGTGACATGCCTAGGCGTGGCTCTTCTCCTTGTTTATTCTTCTTAGGCTTCTCTGAGCCTTATAAATTTTTAAACGACTTACTTCACCAAATTTGGGAATATTTCAGCCATTATTTCTTCAAGTGTTCTTCTGCCTTGAAATCTTTTTTTTTCCCTTTGATTCAAATGACATGCACGTTAGATCTTCTGTTATTGTCCCACAGATCTGAGGCTCTAGTTTTTATTTTTTCAATCTTCTTTTCTCTGTGTTTTTAATATTTGATAACTTCTCACTGATCTGTCCTCAAGCCTACCCATTCATTTGTTATTTACATTATGTTGCTAAATCCATCCAGTGGATTTTTAATTTCACACATTGTATTCTTCAGCTCTTATTTCCATTGTGTTATATTAAATTCTTAGTTCTCTGGTGAAATGTCTTATATTTTTAGCCACTGTGGATATAGTTCATGAGCAAATTCATAATTGGTTTGAATTTCTGTCTGCTATTTCAACATCTGAGTCTTTTTTATTTATTTATTTTTTTGATACTAGGGATTGGACCCAGGAGCTGTTTACCACTGAGCTACATCCCCAGTTCCTTTTTTTAATTTTGAGATAGAGTCTAAGTTGCTTAGGGTCTTACTAAGTTGCTGAGGCTGGCCTCAATTTGTAATCCTCCTGCCTCGGCCTCCCAAGTAGCTGGGATTACAGATATGAGCCAATGTGCTCCTCCTGAGTCATCTTATAGATGGTATCAACTTACCTTCTTTTCCATGACATATGAGTCACATTTTCCTGTTTCTCTGGTGATTTTGCAACCTGTCATGGATACTGTTTAGATGTGGATTCTGTTATATTTCAATAAAAAGTAATTATTTTTTGGTTTCAAAGCAGGGAGCTAACTTCATTGAACTTGATCAAATGGGAAATTTGGGTTGAGTGGCAACTCAAATCTTGATTTAGTTCTTATATCTTAAAAATCTGTCCCCTGAATTTGTGATTCAGGGATCAGCCAGAGACTTGGGCTGAGTCCACATTTAAAATCTGGTTTTCCACTCTCTGGGTCCTTCCATCCCAGGACACAGAGGCCCCTCATTTTCCAGAAGCTGTGGTTTCCTAGAACACTGTCATCTGGTTCTTCAGATCAGAAAGGCTGTCTTTTACTACTGGAGTTTTAAATGACAAATGTGGCTACTGACCATGCTCTGACCTCAGGCTAAACGCCATAAAGTGGCAAGCACGTGGCCATGCCCTTCTGTGCTTTGGCACCCTCTAGAATCTGTCGGCTTTTGTTCCCTTTCAAGCACCTCTGGGTAATAGTGTTTTGAGTTACTTGTGGGAGGAATGTTCTAGAAGGAGCTTAAGCGTGACCACTGCAATGTCCACTGCTACACAGCACCCCAGGGTGTGTTCCTGCCACACTCTACCTGCCTACCATACCTGTGGCAGGTATGCAACTGCAGATGGCGCCAACTCCCAGGTTCCGATGCTCATTTGTGTTACTTCTGTGCCTTCATCTTGACAGCAGCATGCTCAAAGCAGGAACTCAATTTTTAAATATTATTTTACATATTATTTATAAATATTATTTCAAACAACCCAGGCTGGTGCTCAAATAACCCAGGCCGGGAGGCATCTGGACGAAGATTCCATACCAAGCAAAAGTCAGAGTCAGACCAGAACCTGGCCTGGGAGCGGCTGAAGTGGGGACCAGGCAGATGCAAGTCCACACAGCCTTCACGAAGCAGTCCACCATATTGACTGTCACCCTCCAGAAGCAAGGGGACAGAGAGTGGTGTTCTAGAAGGTTCTATGTCTGCAGAGTGTTGACTGAACCATAAAGAGACTGGGGTCCAGGGATCTGGGTTAGTGCCCTCTCTTTTGGTCCAGATTGAGGGGACAGGAACCAGGATAAGCAGGTTGGTGGGGTGGGGATGAGTGGAAGCAGGCGTGTGCTTATTGGTTTTCCTGGAGAGGAGAGAGAAGCACAATATTTTTTTACATTTTTTTCTTGGTTGTAGATGGACACATACCTTTATATTTATGTGGTGCTGAGGATCCAACCGAGTGCCTTACATGTGAGAGGCAAGCGCTCTGCCACTGAGCCACAACCCCGGCCCAGGAAGCATAATATTGATGATCACTTTAAGTGTAGTTTGTGAGTCTGCTCCTCAGGAGACGAGATGAAGGAGCGGTGGGAGGAATGTCCTAGAAGGCCATGTCTGTGGGTTTGGAGTCTGGGGAGGTGGTGATATCACTGACATACAAATCCGAGGGAAAAAGATGACTTCAGGCTTGGATGAGGTCTCTGAATCACCTCCTGGGCCCCTCTGACTTCCAAACTCTCTGATTCTGTTTCCGAGTGTGGTTTTTATGATCACGTTATTTATGTTCCAATGCACATTTGTGTTACTTCTGTGCCTTCAACTTGACAGCAGCATGCTGAAATCAGGGACTCAATTTTTACTTTTCAAAGTAATGTTCTGTGGTATTTTTTAAAAGAGTCTAACACTTGGATTTTTATAATCTTTTATTAACTGCCGGTAACTACTACTAATGATGTGTACTTGTTAGATCTTTAAATAAATAAAACATCTATGCTGGAGATCACAACCCTATCTGCATCTCCAATCAGTACCGCTTGGCAGAGGCAAGTGCAGATCTGGAGGCGAATTCCAGCTGCTCCATTTTCAAGTTGTATGTGAGGTACTCTCCCTCATCTCTCTGGGCCTCTGTTCTCTCACCTGTGAGGTGATTAATGCCCTCCACCTTACAGGGTGGTTGTGACATCACACAGTCAACAGAGAGCACCTGGCACAGCGCTGGGCACACAGAGCGGCGCAGGGATAGGTTTTTGGGGTGCATTGGCTTTAATACATCTTCACAGTGTTGCTCCCTCTGATCTCTATAATTTTTCCCCCTGATATTTTTGAAGATGGGAGGCAAAGTATTTCTGAGCTCAGAACATTCCATTTACCATTTAAAACTTACCACGTGGCGACTCCCTCTGCAACCAGGCCTGGCCCGCTGACCCAAGCTGGACGCAGGGGAATCAGTAGCTGCCATGCGCCAAACCCTGCCTCCCTTTCTCTTTTACCCGCCTCTTCTGGGTTTTCTGGAGTGTAACAGGGCAGAACAAACACAGACTCAAACATTTTGCTATTACAAATATCACGTATTACAAAATATAACGTGCAGTGTTCAATAGGCCGAATTACACCCCTCCCCCACAGAGTACCACGCCTTCGAGTCAGCTCTAGGTTCAGAACTAAGGTCACGAAGCAGTCCACCATATTGACTGTCACCCTCCAGAAGCAAGGGGACAGGCGCATGACGCGCTGATGAGTGATTCCACGTCTGGAAAGGCAGCCAGGAGCCGGGGACATCTTACAGGGCAACTAGAGAGGGAAGCGGTGGAGAGCAAGAGCGATGGAGGTGCTGGGAGCGAGCGCCACGTGCTCAACACCCCAATAAAAATGTAGGCAGCAAATGAGGAGGTGCACAGGGGAAAGCCCCCGCTTCACCCGTGCGCTGTTCAGGTGCCTTGTAGACAGGGGCGCGCGGCTTCCCCATGGCACCGAGAAGCCAGGAGACCTCTGGAATCCAGCCCCGCCACGCCCTGCGCTCCACGGCTTGGCAGCACCTGGAAAGCCCCTGAGGTCAGCCAGGACAGAGCGACCACGCGGAGTATTTCCTTTCAACGATTATGGACACACGTTCTCTCCCCAACGTGGTATAAGCAAGGATAATTACACTTCCCACCAAGAAGAGATTCTTCCACAAAAGGAAACGAAAGCCCAGGAACGCAGGAGCAAGCCCTGGAGCCGGCGCCACGGTTCACAGTCTGCGCACTTGGCCTTCGGCTCGTCCTTCTCCAGGAGTGCGGGCTCCGAGGTCACTGAGCATCTTTAACCTGAGCGAGCTGACATTCTCTCCAGACCGCTCTGCCATAATGACATTACTATTTTTCATAAAATGGTCAGGCCAACAAGGGTCAGGCATGCTAACTGCGATCGTTTTTCTTTTAAGAAAACACCCTATAAGGCCAAGATAATTGAGGCAAACCTGTTTTCTGTGGCTGAGCTCAGGGCCAACGAGCTGCTCTGACAGCTCCGCCACCGCAGCCCCCCAGACAGTACCGTGGCACAGCCCTGTCCGCCCTTCAGAAAGGGGGTATTTCTTTGTTTTCTTTCTATTTATTTTGAGTGACATCAGGACAAGAGTATTCAACTTTAATTCTAAAAGGAAACTGGGTGAAGAGACTTTGATTCTACTCTGGGTGGCAGGCCCAGCCAGGCCAGGTAGGTGCAGAGGGCAGGGGTTAGGTTTTGGACTGTGGTCAGCTGTCTCTCCAAACACTTATCCCAGGAAGGTGGTTTTCTGCCAACAAAACCAGAGACATTACGAAGAGATATGTATTTTGTACTTGATTTATTCTTGCAACATTTTGCTGGATCAAGTCAGAATGTTAATTTCTGGTTTTCTCTAGAACTAGAAATTGACCCTCCCCTTGGTATGCATAATATTTCTTCTTAAAGGCAGAGACTCAATATGACTTTTAACTGTCCACCAGGATTTTTTAATAGAAATATTTGGGGGTTTTTCCCAGTTTTATTTAGGTAGAAATGATAAGTTAAAATTGTATATATTCAAGGTACATGGGATAATTTGATATAGGTATTGTGAAATGATTACCACAATCATTTAGGTTTCTTGGTTTGTTTGCAGTACTGGGGACTAAAGCATCAGGGATGCTCTACCACTGAGCTACATCCCATGAACCTTTTATTTTTATTTGGAACCAGGTTCTAGCTAAGTTGCTGAGGCTGGCCTTGAACTTGGGATCCTCTGGCTTCAGCCTCCCAAGCTGCTGGGATTACAGATGTGTACCACCATGCCATGCTCATAATCAAATTACCCAACACATCCACTGACTCAACTACTTATGGTCAGTGTGTATGTGTGGGGGTGGGGACACTTAAGATCTACTGTTTGCAAATATCAAGTATAAAACACAGTATTGTTAACTGTAGTCACCACTCTGTACCTTACTTAGATCTCTGGACTGACTTATCATCCTATAGGGCCGGATGTGTGTACCCTTTGACCCAAATCTTCCACTTCCCCACCCCCCACCATTCATTATTCTCTGCTTCCATGAGTTCAACTCTTTTAGCTCCCACATATAAGTGAACACTCATATAGAAGATTTTTAAAACTTCTTTTCTTTTAAAATCACAGACCATTGGAATATGTAATGTAAGACACCAACAGAGAACAGAGCAAAGTGGTCCTGGGTTCTCATTGGACCTCTGGGACCATGTGATCTCTCTCCCCTGCAAGCCTGCCTTTATGTACTCCTGCCCGGCTTCTTCGTGGCTGCCCGGCACCTGTCCTGCGCACCAGCCTAGCCTCTTTCCCGTGGTGCGCTGGTTTACGTTATTCCTGTACTTTACATTCTGACCGCACTGCCCCCTGCATCTCCCTTGTGTGGCTGTTGTCAGCTCCTGCCGCAGCTCAGGCTGCCCCTCCACCTGGGCTCAACATGGCAAAACCCACAGTCTCCGGGGCAGATCAAGGAGCATGTTCTGCAGGAAGCCTCTCCCAAGCCTGCCCGGTAGTGCTGGTGCCCCCGACCTGTGCGCCTCTGGGCACCTGACCCTGTCCTCCTCTCATAACTGGGTGAGGGCGCCTATGTACTGGGTTCTGCTCTCCTGATTTCCAGGATCTCTGCATCCACATTCATCTCCTCTGTATACATTGTGGTTACAAAAACTCCACGAGATTGAATTGCTTGCTAAGGACTATACATTAGTAAGTGGCAGAGTCAGGATTGGTGTATTTGATTGTTTTTCTCTCCTCTTAAACTGAGGGTCCTTACAGCAGGGAATATACTGACTTTATCTCTGTAACCTGTATCCTCAGAAGAGGAACCTGCACATGGCATGCATTTGGCAAATGTCTGCTCAATGAATGGGTGTCTCAGTATTCAGGTTTCTCACAAGTTTGACTGATTGCAATATCTCGTTATATGAAATAGTAAAAATAAAAGGTTTAGAAAATGTGGGGGCAGGTAAACTTGGTGTCTGCCATATGATGAATTCTAGATTGCCATGAAGCTCCCACTTGTGTTTCCAGGGCCTCTACCTGTGATGCCTGCAAAGTTACCATTTATCAGTACCTCAGGGACAGGAACTGTATTTTTTTTCCTCTCTAAATTTTTGAGGCCCAGAACAGCACCTGGCCCAAGGTGGGTCCTCAATACATACTTTCTGAATGAATAGATGGATAAAAGGACAAATGGATACTCTATTTCAAACTCTATGTGCATATAAGATTGACTCACTTGAAAAAATGCAATCAACTGGGAACAGTAGTGCACGTATATAACCCCAGCAGCTGGAGGCTGAGGCAGGAGGATCGCAGCCTCAGTTACCTAAAGAGGCCCAAAGCAACTTAGCAAGACCTTTTCTCAAAATAAAAATTAAAAAGGGCTAAGGATGTAGTTCAGTGGTAAAGAGCCCCTGGTTCAATCCCTAGTACCAGAAAAGAAAAAGAATACATTTAAAATTGTCCGCGCTATTTTGATTCCAAACACCTCCTGGCTGTTCTTTGAAGCAGAATTGTGTCACACTGACATCTTATTTATCTCCTCTTGCTACCTGCCTCTTACCCCACTTTGATTTAAGCAGCTTCAGATGTCTCCTGGAAGCTGCATGCTCACACGGCAGAGGCTAAGTAGACCAGTTCTGATACACTACTGACTTACACTTAGCTCATCTGTAAACCTTAGTTACAGCAGCGAATAACTCAGAATGTCATTATCACAGCTCAGATTCCATTTCTATAAATAATAAGACCGAGGAAACAGCCAGCCATCTCAAACACAGGAAAAACTCCATCACAATCAAAGGGTTCTCGTGGGCAGAT
This sequence comes from Marmota marmota marmota, assembly GCF_001458135.2. Lineage (NCBI taxonomy): Eukaryota > Metazoa > Chordata > Mammalia > Rodentia > Sciuridae > Marmota > Marmota marmota. The sequence continues at coordinate 1,838,592 of NW_026000130.1, read as the reverse complement.
CTTTCTAACAAGAATGTATCCACATCAGTGCCACCTGTGAGAGAGACAAGTGGCCTTGTGGAGACTGGAGTCTGGAGACCTGGAGACTGGGTTCAAGTGCTGGGCCTGACCGTGAGCTGTGTCACTCTGGCTACCTCAGTCAGTCTTCCAGGCTCAATTTCCCCATCACAAAGAAGAGGGATCATAGTGATTGCTACTCCACTGTCGCCATAAGGGAGATGCTCTCTCTGAAGCTGCCCGGCAGATGCTGTTCAAGTGCCTGTGTGACAGGTGGCACTGTTGCTGTTGGAGCGGGGACCTCATTCCATTTTGGACTCCCGAAGCTTCCTTGTCTTCTAGTCCCCATGGGCGAAGGGTCTAAACCTTGGAGGTCTCTACTGCTTTAAAACTGCTTCTCTCTTTCAAATGAAGTCAAATACACTACAGATCCAAGTTTGTTTCAAGGTTGAGCTAAAATCACCAAGGCAATTATTTAGGAGGAGTTCAGGGAATTGTGTGTAAGATTAAACGATCACTTTAATGTTTGAATGGAAAATAGGTAAATTCTCAAGGACTGCTGAATTATTTCTTTCATGATGTGCCTTGATATGAACCATTGTTATTTCAAGAAATATCTAGGGTAATGGATTTATTTTTTTGAAAAAATTCTTCAAACTAAAGGACTTTTATCTCTCAATGAAAAGCCATGCTATTTGCTCTCATGTTTACTACAGAAAGATTGTTTAATTGATGTGTCAGACTGCTGGTATCAGATTATCTTCACTTTGCATGTTTTTCTACGTTTTTCTTCCCCCCACCTTACCTTAGAGGTCAATGAGACTGGAAAATACCCAGATTTGGAGACCATGAGGAAGTTTCTAGAAAAGAAGTCTACCAACATTTCCAAAAGTCTAGAAAGGCATCTTTTTCATTCTCAAACAAAATCATCTGAAAATGTAATTCCAGAGTCCTAGGAGGCTAGCATGCCGACTTTGAGAGCCCTTCTAAAACCCACATTTGAGGGCTGGGGATGTGGCTCAAGCGGTAGCGTGCTCGCCTGGCATGCGCGCAGCGCTGGGTTTGATCCTCAGCACCACATACAAATAAATGATGTTGTGTTCGCTGAAAACTAAAAAATAAATATTAAAAAATTCTCTCTCTCTCTCTCTCTCTCTCTCTCTCTCTCTTAAAAAAAATAAAGTAAAACCCACATTTGAATTCCAGTACCATCATTTAGTTGTTTATTGTACCAGGGATTGAACCCAGGGGTGCTTAACCACTGAGCCATATCCCCAGCCCTTTTTATTTTTTATGTAGAGACAGGGTCTCACTGAGTTGCTTAGGGCCTCGCTAAGTTGCTGAGGCTGGCTTTGAGTTTGTGGTCCTCCTGCCTCAGCCTCCCAAGCTGCTGGGGTGATAGGCCTGTGTCACTGCTCCCATCAAGCATGTAGCTTTGAGTGAGTCCCTAGACAACTCACTGAACCACTGCGAGCCTCAGGTTGGTCCTCTGTAAAAGAGAGACCAAGATCACCACACCACCTCAGGAGACACACCTAGTGAGTTCAGACACTAGTGCCTAGCACGTAGAAAAGGCCCCAAAGACGCCATTTCTCTTGTCTTAGTTCATAAAAAAGCAAGAGCTCACACACCAACATCAGCTGGGCCTGATGAGACCCCCATCCAGGCATCCGCACGCCTTGGCTTATTAACATTACTCATTAGTGGAAGATGAAATCAGAATTTTGTCTTATCTACTGGGAAATCCTACTGCGTGGGAAACTGAACTGACCAGTATAATACAGAAGCTGGAGTCTCTTGCCTCTTGACGCACTTCCAAAGATGAGTTAGACAAATGATTTTTTCCTCTTTACAACTTTCTTCCAACTACAATTCTCCATGTCTTTTAAACATTGACACTTCTAACATTCAAAACACTGTATTCCAAGGTCCTTCCTCTCTATAAACTCTACTGAGTTCATCTGTAGGGTCTGAAACTCAATGTAGAACCAAAGCCGGAGGAAGCGGACAAGAAGAAAAATACAATAAAGTGTTAGTCTACGCTAGACTGAAAGGAAGCCCCTCAGCACACACATACGTGCGCACACACAACCACATGCACACGCGCACATGCGTGCACACACTCAAGCGCCCCATCCTCTTTTCTATTTCACTCTGGTGTCCCCTCAGTTCCCTCTGCTGGTCTCCTCCTGTGGAGATCATGGTTTTTCGAGCACAGCCAGACCCATTCTAACACTGGCCAGAGGCTGGCCGAGCTGCAGCTCTAACAGAATTATGAATAGTGCATTTACCTGGGGAAACAGGGCGGCTGGCTCGGTAGTCATCAATGACTGTTCCCTTAGAGCCAACTCTGTGCCAGGGCCTGCACCATCCATGGGGAACCGGACAGGCTCCATCCCGTCCTCAGAGGTCGGCAGCCGATGGGAGAGACAGACATCCCACAGTGAACCCCACAAATACTGATACAGCTCTAGGATTAGGGCTGTCGAAGGGGAACCCAGGGTGCTCAGAGGGAAGGGGACGGGGGAACTACAACAGCAAGCTGCCCACGCCTGCCAGAGCTTTGTTTGAAACAACCCCAGAGATTTCTTAAGCCCCCTAACAGGGATGCAGCATCTAAAATATCCTTAAGAAGCAAGTCCAGAAGACAGAGGGATGGTTTGAAGTGGAGAGCTAAAGAAGGAAATCGATGTCGTGTGTCACTCACTCTTCCCCTTTAATCTTCATCAAGGAAAGGCTGTCTCTAGCCTTGAGGTGATGATCAATACGTGACCCTCATCAGTCTAAATTAATAAATAAGTAAATAAATATATATAAATAAATGCCTGCACGTTATCTCCTAGCTAGATTCTTCCATCACCCTAATACTTGGTTTTCTGTGGAAGCATCACTGTTGCTTGGTGCACCTGTGAGACAGGAGGTGAGGAACAGAAAGCAAGCTGAAGTCCCCAGCGGGTGGTGGCTTGAGGCGGCCCAGTGCTGGGACCTGGGAATTCGAAGGAGTGCGTGCTGCAGCCCAGTGCGAGCTGGAAGGGTGCTCAGTCCCTTTCTAAACCCAGGAGCCTCTGATTAGGACCAGAAAATGAAGTATCATCTCATGATGTCTCTTAATTAGCGGGGAGTGCACACAGAAATAAGAAAAAGATGAGCTTATGACAGTGACTCGGTCTCCATCAGCAGGCGTGTTTTTCAAAGTGACAGATCTTACGTCAATTCTGTCTCTCCCTGCTTGTTAGCAGCAACTCCTTGCTGCATTAACATAAGTCTTCTGAAAGCCAGGGAAGCACATCTCGCCCCTTGTGACACCTCAACAAGTCCTGACCTAACGTGCTAGTGGGAATCAGGCGTCTCGGGCGATGGCCTGGAGGCGAGGCTGCACCGTGGAGGTGCCGCTCGCTGTCTGACGGAGGGAAGCCCACCTCCCGGGGCATCTGGGGGTGAGATCATGCCTTCACGACACTCCTTAGGGGTAGGAGGAGGCTAGAGAAACGGGGTGACTATGAGATACATGTTATCACTTGGGCCACCCTTTGTCACGTTGATGACGTGTTGACCATCTGCTGACGATGCTCTTGGACTGCGTGTTCAGGAGAAGGCAGGGTTCGTCCCCACTTGTCCACTCATTCAATCAGCATCCTCAAGGCCTCTTCTGGCCTAGGCACTGCCAGGCGCTGGGCCTGCGGAGACCAGATGCACACCGCCCAGTCCTCTCTGGCCTCGAGGGCACTCATCACAGTGCTGGCCACAGTTCCACATACTGTGTGTCCAGAGCTCTCCGCATACTGGTTGGGAGAGGAGGCGAAGCACAGGTGGGCGAGTCCCCTGCAGGCGCCCTCCTCTTCAGCCAGTCCAGCCCTGTCGGGCTCCCTACCAGGGTGAGCAGTTCCTGCTGCACCTGGAGCGTAAGATTGCTAGAAAGGGCCACGCCCTGGGGGTGGGCCGAGGACCCCAAGGACAGAAGAACAGAGCACATGGCCACCACAAGCTTACTGAAAAATGCATGGGGCACAGGGGACAGGGGAAGCTGGCTCTGTTGGAACAGAGGGCTGGCATTGGGAGGTAGACTGGGCCACACGGTATGGAAGGATTGGCCTGATGGCACCCCTCAGCCACACCATTGTGTGTGGCTGCTGCATGAGAGCAGGCGGACGGCAGTGAGTTCTTAGAAATGGCCTCGGACAGCAGAGGACCAGAGGCACCCCCAGGACAGGAGGCAGGAAGGCCACCAGGTCCCAGGGCATGTTCTGGTTAGAGCCAGGCCCACCACAGGAGACAAGGGAGGATTCTAGGAGCAGACGGGCAAGATTAGACAGCAGCCAGGCACTGAAAAAAAACAGATGGCAATAAAGGAAAGGGAGATTTAGGGACAAATGTTGCAAGAGCCTCGAAACTGAGGAAAACTAAGGAACTTGGAAAAAAGACGAGGCCTTAAAGCACTCGAACAATGCTGGGACTAACAGCAAGCCCAGCAGGTGTGCTGAGAGGGGCTCTGGAATTCCTGGGGGGCAAGGGGAAGTAAGCCTAAAAATTAAGGGTGACAACGGCTAGGGAGGTACATCTGTGTCCTTCAGACAGACTCAGTTTCCAAGGGAAAGTGCAAGGACCAAGGGTGCCCACAGCCCCGGAAGTGGAAGGAGGGCCTGCAGGTCCTCACCCACACCTGGCTGTGGCAGGTTCTGGCAGAGATGAGCAGAGAAATGTCCTCCGTGAGCTGCTACAGGGAACACACACAGGGAGCCTGAGGGAGACCCTCTCTCTGTCTCCAGGCCCCGCTGGCGGTGGCTGGGAGTGGGAGACAGGAGCCCTGGTCCACACACGTCACCCTGTGGGAGGACCGCGTCCTGACCCCAGATGCTGGGACGTACTCCTGATGTGCTCTGGCCTAGGAAATGTGAGCAGAGGAGGGCGTGTGGAGCTGTGGATGAGCCTGCTTGTTTTGCTGGATCTCCTACAGTCCTGACTTCTGCCAGAAGAGTCCTCCCCAGGCCCCACTAGCCACAGGACAAGGCACAGGGCACTGACCCAAACCCAATGGGCACTGGGAAGCAGAGCCACTGGGTGACCTGCAGACTGAGGGCAAGAGACACATGCTTGGGGCTCTAAGTCCATGGAATCCTGGGATGCCTTGTGGCACTATCAGGGAACATCTGACTAGCACAGCACAAGTGGGGTCTGCCGCGGTCAAAGGCACCCCTTGTAGAAGGTCACCCCTCCAGGCCTCCTGACTACTGTGCAGAATCAAAAGCACAAACAGGATGAAAAACAATGCTTATTTCAGCCACTTCAAAGGAGAACTTGGTGACTGTCTTCTGGGGTTATTTTCTCAAAGCAAGATAAGTCAAGAGTTATGTATTAAATGTCTTAAATATTGATTGCTAAATAAAGCAGTGTGCGATCAATGAGAAAGAGAAGACGGGGGAGTTTCACTGGGGCAAAGGGCAGGATATACAAAGCCAGGGATATTGAGATTTGATAAGTTGAAAGAGCTCCTCCACAATTGGTTGTGGCAACACCCAGCCTACTACTGACAGGGATCCCAGAGAGAGAGACTGGATGTCTGGACTGGTCAGGAGTTTCAGAACCAGCTGCCCCTTCCCCAGGCCCTTGTTCTAGAAAAAACACTACCCCAAGCTTTGGGACCACAAACTAAGCATCTGGGACAAGAGATAAAGCGGGGAGGTCGTGTGCTCCACAGCAGCTCTGACACTACAAGCTGGCCCCTGCCCCACGGCAGGGGCAGCGGGCAGCCTCAGCCATTAAGGTCCCACGCCCTTGCACACACCCAGGGGCAGGCTCCCGAAGGTTTTCCTGAATCAGCAGATCTACTTCTTATCTTTACGCTCATCCTGTCTCTCACCAGGTTACCCCTCCTGTGGACAATCCTCCTTGGACAATGGGAGAACTCAGAGATCTGGTGATTTCAACACACCTGCTTTACAAAAAAGGTCAGGAGAAAGCCAAAAGGGGACTCCACACAGACTGCCTCGGAGGCCAGGGGAAAGCCAGCCACGCCCACCTCCTTGCTACCGGAGAGCTTCCCCAGCCTTCAGAGCTCCAGAGCTCTCAGGCTTTAGGAAGGAACCCAGGTGGGGGAGACGGGGAGACCGTGAGCTTGGCCCATGTGTTCCTGTAGTGCTCCGGGCCCAACCTGGCGGCATCTATCTCCTTCAATCAGATGCGGCTGACTCTGGGCATCACTGTGAGGCCGAGGCTGTGCCTGCCCTTTGGGGCCCAGCCTGGTTGAAAGGGGCGGCCTCGGCAAGGCAGGCTGAGCCAAGCAAGCCCCATCCGAGAGGGCCTTGGATCTTGCAAGAAAGAGGCGAGTCCCAGGAGGCAGACGCCCAGGGCCTGGATGGGGAAACTATGGCTCCTGCAGCAAGGGTAGATCCACTTCCTCTCCCAGATGCCACTCAACACTGGAGGCCACGCCCCCTCCCTCCGCAGATGAGGAGCTCCTGCCTGGGATGCACCTTCTCCCCTCAGATGTCACCTCTGGAGCCCCTAGAACCATTCCCTTGTCCCCAGTTAGACAGAGTGAGGCGGGGCCTCTGCGTTCCCACCTTTAGCTCAGCTCTTCCTGAGTGGCAGATTCGTCATTCACAACTTGCTGCATCCCACTCTGTCGCTCCTGAAAGGCTGAAGACCCCAGCCGCCGCCAAGCTCCCAGTCCAGGCCCGGCTTCAGCCTGGCGCACACTAGGTGCTCATGAAACATTCCAAAGCGGTACTACCTGCTCACTATGAAATCCGAAGCTGTTTAAGGGACAATATCAATGCCAAAAAACAGGATATCTACTTTTCTCCACTGAGTTCTGGAAAGGATTTGTGGTAAGAATAAAATTTGTCTTATTAAAGCAAAATCTTATCAGTTTGGATTAATTGGGAGGATGGCCTCCATTAACAAAAAGCCAGAATTAGAAAATAAGTCTATGAAGATCGTTTTTTCCCAACCGGAGTGGGGCTAATGAGGTAGCAATGACACAGCAGTCAGTACCTGGGCTCCCACCCTGAAGAACAGATCAAATAACGTCACACAGTCTATGAACAGATTACATGTGTAATAATTGCGATCTTGCTTTTGCGATCAAGTTGCATAAGAACCCTTCATTTTCTTTTTTTGGGGGATCTTTTTGGGATTATAGTAATCATAATCTGGTTTGTATCGCCCTTCCCTCTTGCATTGCCTGTTTTCATTTCTTTGGTAATTAAAAAAATTTTTTTTAGTTGTAGATGGAAACCTTTACTTTATCTATATTTAATGTGGTGCTGAGGCTCGAACCCAGTGCCTCACACATGCTGGGCAAGTGCTCCACCGCTGAGCCACATGCCCAGCCCAGCTCATTTGTTTTTGAAAGCTGCCTAATATTCCGTTTGGAGACGGCGCCACCATTTGCTCATCTGCCTTCGCACTGATGGCATGTGGGTTGGTCCCAGATGTTGCACTCTTCACAGCACAGCTCTGATCACTCTCCCCTCCAGGCAAGCGTTCCCTTGGGCCTCACGCCTAACACACAAGGGGTCGGTGATTCTTCGCCTCTAGAGGGTGCTGCCAAACTTCTGCTGTTGGGGTTGTGCCCACTCACTTGCCCACCAGCCACACGGCAGAAAGCCTGTGGGCCCCATGGCCTCCCATGTCACCTCCAGTGCCTGTAAGATCAGACTCGTTAACATCTGCCGCTTGTTCTCAGAGTAGAACCAAAGGACTCGTCAGCATTCCTGAAGCAGCGCGATCTAAATGAATCAGTGTCTTGAAATGAGAAAATGCCTCTGATTGCAAAACCAACCCTGACTATGGAAAAGCCCCAAATGGAAGGAAAAATCATGGCGATAGTTTACAGTTACCAGGGTTTAACTTTCCCTCCCAATGCAGGACCGCTCACCCCATTAAAAGGAAGCCCACAATTGCAATTCACTCACAGCCCCTGGGAATGCTTCTGCAACTGCTACTACTAGTCTTCTGTCTGCTACTGAACACAGCCCTGCCGGTGTGCTAACCAGTCCTCGGCTCCCAGAAGGCCACTGCACTGTCCCAGGTACCCAGAGAGCAGCCTCCATGCTGCAAGAGTCTGGCTACACGTCAGGGTTAAAAACTGAAGATGTGTTTTGAAATTCATGCCATCTTCCTCACGGGAGGTTCACGGTCTGCCGAGTGGTTTCCATTCCCGCCTCCTTTGATCGGGGAGGAAGGGACTGGAAGTTTCTATTAAACACTTAATAAAAGCAATTCTTTTATTTTTAAATCCATTTTCAGAAACTCCTTTGTAGCATTTTACTTCCTTTCAGCAGCAAGATGCCATTAAGGAGAGCAAAACGGTCTGTAGAATAACAAGGACACGGCAGCGAGTGGTGGGTAATTGAATGAAGGTATCCCCCAAGGCGCAGGGACTCAATTTCTAGGGGCGCGGTGCATTTTACAACCACCAGAGAAGCAGTAACCAGCCAGCAGGAACAGTCTGCTCAGAGCACATCTTCTGGTGACTACATTCCAATCACCTATGTCCCACCACAGGCTGGGCACTGCCTTAAGTGAGAATTCAGGGTGGGGACACAGCACCTGCTCCGGCAGGGTGCTGCCGTCTGCTTGGGAGGATGTGCAAACCACCAGATTACAAAACAAGAAGGAGCCGAGGAAGCACTGTTACTAGGCGGCACAGAGGGGAACCTGAGCTGGACTACTAAGGAGCAGGGCTGTTCCGGTGGAAACAGTGAGGTTTGAACAGGGCAGAGGGTGGTCAGAATGTCTGCAGGAGATGAGACACAGCTCTCGCAGAAGAGAGGGGCCCTCATTCCAGCACTGACTAAGCGCCTCCTGTGTCTGGGGCTGCACGTGGGGCAGGTGCACAGAGCCGGCATCTGAAAGGCCTGGGAAGGGAGTGTTTCCACAGGAATTTGAAATGTGAAAAGCATCAGCCACAGGAAGGGCAGGGGAAGAACTTTACGAAGGGAAGGAAGCGAGTACAGAAGTCTAAGGCGAAAATGGCCCTGGTGCCTCGCAGGAGGGCAAGGGAGGCTGGGCCGCATGGGAAGTCGCCAGGCACAACCCAGCTCCAGGCTGTTGAATGTGGCAGAGGCTGATCACACGGGGTTCAGGTGTAACCAAAGGGAGCTGGAATCTAAAGGCTCTCTGAACCCTCAGGGGACTCGAGTGTGCCTGTTGGGTTTGTGATGGGTGGGAGGGCAAGGTAACAGAGACCCAAACACACCTGGGCAGGACCAGTCTGGCTAAAGGGAATGGGAGGTCCAGGAGTGGGGAAGGATGAGGGAGGCAAGAGGAGGGCGTGGCAGGGGCTCAGGGGCAGGAGACAGCAACTGTACCCTGCTGAGAGCCCTGGAGGGAGAGGCAGAGGGACTAAAAAGTCATTTTGTTGTTATTATTATTATTTTGGTACTGGGACTGAACCCAGGGGTGCTTAACCACTAAGCCACATCCACAGGCCCCCCCCCTCTCTCTATATATATATATATTAGAGAAGGGGTCTTACTGAGTTGCTAAGTGCCTCACTAATCTGCTGAGGCTGCCTTTGAACTCGTGATCCTCCTGCCTCAGCCTCCTAGCTGCTGGGATTACAGGCGTGCACCACCGCGTCCAGCTAAAAATGCATTTTAATAGGTGACTATAGTAAAAAGCACAGGAGATTTACTACCTTAGCCATTTTTAGTGAACAGTAATATTAACTCTATGTACCTTGCTGTGTGACAATCTCTAGAACTTGTTCAAATCAGGAAACTCCAGAGCCATTGAACAGCTCCTTCCCCAACTACCTCCCTGCTGACCAGCACTCCTCCACTTTCTAAGAGTTGGGCTGCTGTGGAGACCTCAGAGGACTCACACAATGTGTGTCTTTTTCTGTTCAACTTATTTCCTGGGCATGATGTCCTCCAGGTTCATTCATGTTATAACATGTGACAAGACCTTCTTTTTCAAGGCTGAACAACATTCCATGGTCTGTCTATAACCCATTTTCTTTACTTATGCATCCACAGGTGGACATTTAGATTTCTTCTGCCTCTTGGTTATTGTGACCAGTGCTGCAGTGAACATGGTATGTACATCTCTCTCTGAGGTTGTGCTTTCAATTGTTTTGGAGGTACACCCAGAAGTAGGGATAGCGGGGTCATACATTCATACTATTTTTAATTTTTTAAGGAATCTCCATACTGTTTTCTATAGTGGTTGCACTATTTTATATTCCAACAAACCATGCACATGGGTCCTATTTCTGCACATACTTGCCAACTCTGTTATTTATTTATTTTTTTTGGTACCAGGGATTGAACTCAGGGACACGTGACCACTGAGCCCCATCCCCAGCCCTATTTTGTATTTTATTTAGAGACATGGTCTCACTAAGTTGCCTAGTGCCTCGCTTTTGTTGAATCTGGCTTTGAATTCATGATCCTCCTGGCTCAGCCTCCAGAGCTACTGGGATTGTTTTTTGAGAGTTGCTGGTCTCCTGGGTGAGGGGGCATCTTCCTGTGGATTCCTCCTTCCTTTTTCCCTCCCTCCCTCCCTCTCTCCCCAGAGAAGAATGGACAAACTAGGAGNTCGGATTCCTCCTTCCCTTTTCCCTCCCCTCCCCTTCCCCTCTCTCCCCACCTCCCGCCTCCCTTCCCTCTCCCCTTCCTTTCCTTACATCTTCCTTCCTTCCTTCCTTCCTTCCTTCCTTCCTTCCTTCCTTCCTTCCTTCCTTCCTTCCTTTCATACAGGAGATTGAACCCAGGGGCACTTTACCACTGAGTGACATCCCCAACCCTTTTTGAGGCACAGTCTTGCTAAGTTGTGAGGTTGGCCTTGAACTTGCCATCCTCCTGTCTCAGCCTCCTGAGCCGCTGGAACTATAGGCATGCACCCTCATGCCTGGCTCTCATTGTGGTTTCAATTCACATTCCCCTAATTAGAACTGATCTTGAGCATCTTTTCATATGCTTGTTTGTCATTTGTATATCTCTTTGGAGAAATATCTATTCAAGCCCTTTCCCATTTTTAATTGAAATTTTTTTCCTGTGTAAGTTGTTGAATTGTAGAAGTTCTTTATATATTCTGAATATTAACTTTTATCACATATTATATCTTTTATCAGATATAATAAGGCTAGCAAATATTGTCTCCTGTTCTGAAGATGCCTTTTTACTGTTCTTTATTTCCTTTGCTGCACAGAAGTTTTTAACGTAGATGTAGTCCTCTTTGTCCTCTTTGTATATTTTAAAATTTGTTGCCTGTGGTTGATAGCACATATAAGAAATAATTGCTAAACCCAATGTTGTGAAGGTTTGCCCTTATATTTTCTTTAGGGAGTCCTATAATTTCAGGTCATGTTAGGTTTAGATATGAGGTGTCCCCCAAACATGCCTCTCATGTGTGAGACAATGCAAGAAAGTTTAGAGGTGAAGTGCCTGGGTTACGAGAGTCTTGACATATTGGTGCATTAATCTGCTGTTAGGAGTTAACTGAGGGGTCATGGTTGTGGCTGGAGGAGGTGGGTCCCTGGGGTGTGCTTTGGAATTATATTTTGTCCCTGGTGAGTGGAGCTCTCTCTCTGCTGCCCGATTGTCATGTCCTGGGCCACTTCCCTCCATCACACTCTTCTGCCATGATGTCCTGCCTCATCTGGGGCCCAGAGTAATGGATTTGGCCACCTATAGATTGAGACCTCTGAAACTATGAGCCCCAAATAAATTTTTCCTCCTCTAGTTGTTCTTGTCAGGTCTTTTGGTCATAGCAGCAAAAAAGCCGACTAAACAGGTCTTTATTCCATTTTGAGTTAGTGTTTATGTGTGGTGTGAGGTAAGGGGCCCATTTCATTCTTTTGCATGTGGATATCCTGTTTTCCTAATACTGTTTGCTGAAGAGACTGTCCTTTCCCATTGTGTGGCTTTGGTACCCTTGTCAAAGGTCCTCTGACCACACACATAAGGGTTCATTTCTGTGTTCTTTGTCCTGTTTCCGTAGTATGTGTGTGTGTGTGTGTGTGTGTGTGTGTGTCTTTATGCCAGTGTCATACTGTTTTGATTACTGTAGTTTTGTGATAATGTTTTGAAATCAGGAAGTATAAGGCCTCCAGCTGTTTCTTTTCTTTTCTTTTTTTTTTAACTCAAGATGAATCCACTGAAAGACAAATTAGGAAAACTACCCCATCCACAATAGCCTCAAAAACCAAAAAAAAATTGGAATCAATGTAACAAAAGAGGTGAAAGACCTCTACAATGAAATCTACAGAACACTAAAGAAAGAAATTGAAGAAGACCTTGGAAGATGGAAAGACTTCCCATGTTCTTAGAGAGGCAGAATTAATATTGTCAAAATGGCCAACCATCAAAAACAACATACAGATTGAATGCAATCCCCATGAACATACCAAAAACATGCTTCAAAGAACTAGAAAAAAAAAGTACTTGAATTCAACTGGAAGAATAGGAGACCCAGGATTGCCTGAAAACCTGAGCAAGAAGAGAAATTAGGAATGCAGGAAGCATCCCAACACTGTCATCTCAAAATAAACATGAAGAACAATGGAGGAGAATAGAAGACACAGAGACAGACCCACACCTACTTACAGTCACCTGATACTTGACAAGGTGACAAAATTTATGTTGGAGAAAAGAGCCTTTTAAACAAAGGGTGCAGGGAAAACTGGAAAGCCATACGTTGGATTAAACTAGATCCCTATCTCTCACCCTGCACAAAAGTCAAATCAAGACGGATCAAAAACTTAGGAATTAGAACAGAAACCTTGCAACTGCTAGAAGAAAACATAGGGTCACTATGACGACATATTGATGTAGGCACCAACTTCTTTAAAAAAAATAAACAAACCTTGAAACTCAAGAAATAAAACCAAGAATCAATAAGTGGGATGCCATCAAATTAAAAAGCTTCTGCCCAGGAAAGGAGATGATTATGAGTGTGAAGAGAGAGCCTACAGGATGGGAGAAAATCCCTGCCAGCTACTCTTCTGGCATGGGATTAATATTCAGAATATATACAGAACTAAAAAAGCTTAACATACTACTACTACTACTACTACTACTACTACTTCTTTTACTACTACTAGTACCACCTAATCAATAAACGGACAAAAGAAATTAACAGAAATTTCTTAAAAGCAATGAATGTATAAGAAATATATGAAAAAATGTTCAATATCTCTAGCAATCAGAGAAATGCAAATCAAAATTACACTAAGATTTCACCTCACTTCAGTCAGAATGGCAATGATCAAAAAATTCAAATAATAATAACTGCTGGTAAGGATGTAAGGAAAAAAGTATACTTGTACATTTCTTGTACAATTGCAAATTAGTACAGCCACTATGGAAAGCAGTGTGGAGGTTCCTCAAAAAACTAGGAATGGAATCACCATATGACCCAGCTACCTGACTCCTTAGTATTTACCCAAAAGAACTAAAATCAACCTGCTATAGTGATACAGGCACACTAATATTTATAACATTGCAATTTATAATAGCCAAATTATGGAATTAGCCCAGGTGCCTGTCAACAGATAAATGAATGGATAAAGAAAATGTAGTATATATGCACAATGGAGTATTGTTCAGCCATAAATAAGAATGAATTTATGGTATTTGCTGGTAAATTAATGGATATGGAGAATATCATGCTAAGTGAAATAAACCAGACTCAGAAAATCAAAGATCAAATGTTTTCTCTCATATGTGAAAGCTAAAGCAAAATAAAGGGGAAAAGTGTGTGTGGGGGGCCAGATATCAGGAAAATATGGGGAAGATCAGTGCAGTAGGAGGAGGTGATCAAGAGGGAGAGAAGAGGAATGGGAAAGGGGAGGAAATGTGAAAAAATTACCCTATGAGCACATATAAATATACCACAGTGATTTCCACCTTTATGTATATGTGTAAAGCACCAACCAAAATAAATAAATAAATGAGTTAAAGGAAGATCAGCAGAGTAGAGGAAGAAGAATAGGGGAAGGGAGAAGGGAAGGGAAATTTGTGGTCGGGGTTGTGGGGATCAGGTACTGAAATGGAGACAATCAAATTCTATGCATGTATGATTTTGTCAGATGAACTAAACTATTATGGATGACTATCACACTCTACTAAAATAAATTTTAAAAATAAAATGTATTGGGGATGTAGCTTGGTGATAAAGTGTCCCTGGATTTATCTGGACTATGCTGAGTCCTTTAAGATTCCATATGAATGACTGAACTTTTTTGCTTGCTTGTTTGATTTTGCAAAAAAATACCACTGGGATTTTGGTAAAGGTTTCATTGAACCTGCAGATTGCTTTGGATAGTATGAACATTTAATCCATGAATATGGGATGGCTTCCCATTATCTATGGCTTAATTTCTTTCAGTAGCATTTTGTAATTTTTTAAAGTGTATCAGTCTTTTTGCCTTCTTGGTTAACTCCTGAGTATTTTATTTTATTTTTTCTGATGCTATTGTAATTGGCTTATTTTCTTAACTTCATTCTCTGATTATTCACTGCTAGTCTGTAGAGACACAATTGATTTCTTTATATCATGTAACTTTGCTGGATTTGTTTATTAGGACTCAGGTTTGGGGTGGACTTTAGGGTTTTTTACAAAGATCAGGTCATTCGTGAGCAGAGATTATTTTACTTTTTACTTCCTTTCCGGTTGGGTACATTTTAACCCCTTCCCTTGCCTAACTTCTCTGACCAGGACTTCCAGTTCTATTTTGAATAAAAGTGGCAAACCAAGCCAACCTTTTCTTGTTCTCGATTTTAGGAAGAATGTTTCAGTTTTTCAACCGAATTTAATGTTAGTTTGGCTTTTCATATGTGGCTGTTCTTTATGTTGTAATTTCTTCCTGTTCCTACCTTATTTGTGTTTTTATCATGAAAAAATGTTGCATTTTACAAATCCTTTTTCCTGCACCAACCGAGATAAGCATGTGCTCTTTGGTCTTTCGTTCTGTTAGTGTCGTGCATTATACTGACTGACTCCTATGCTGAACCATCCTTGTATTTCAAGAATCAATCCCACTTGGTCATGCTCTAGTATCTGTTTATATGTTGTCGATTTTGTTTGCAGTATTTTTTGAGGATTTCTGCATCAATCCATCGGGAACACTGGTCTGTCGTTTTCTTGTGGTGTCTTTGTCGGATCTTGGTATTGGGGTAATTCTGGTGTCATAAAATGAGTTTGGATTGATTCTTCCTTCACACTTGTCTGAAGGACTTTGAGAAGGATCAGTGTTCATTCTCTTTACATGTTTGGTCCTGGTCATGGACTTTCTTTATTGGGAGGTTTGGATTACTGATTCAATCTCCTTACTAGATATAAATCTGTTCAGATGTTTTATTTCTTCATGGTTCAGAGTCGGCAGGTTGTTCAGAATGAATTTTATAGGGAGAATCTGCAAGATTTACTTATGGGTTGGAAAATGAGGGAAAGAGAGTAACAGGTGATGATCTTCTTTACATGATGATACAAGAACTGGGTAAAGATTGGGGTAGAAATAGGAAACTCAGGAGTTGGGCATTAGAAATTTTAGATTAAAAGATGCCCAGACAGAGATGTTTAGTGGATAGCTACAGACCCAGAGCCCAGAGGCACCCAAGCTGGAGTAGAGGGACAAGTGACAGAGCACACTCAGTGCGGGGAAGGTGTAGCAGCTGAGGCAGGCACAGTCTCCACAAGGACCTGAAATGCCCTCCTAGGAGCAGATTCTGGTGACAGGCTTTCAAATTTGGGTGTTATTCTCTATGAAGTAAAATTACAGGAAGGTTTTTCCCCCCCCTTTTGAAAGGCAGGGTTGTTTGTTCATAGCTATTTATTTCTAATTTCAAAAATAATATATTTCCACCATAAAAACACATAAAAATTAAGAATGAATAAAATAATAAGCATAATCCATAATTACAACCATCCACTTATAATTAGCACTAGTACTATGCCCTATTTCCTTCCAAGAATTTTTTCTTTTCATTTGCATTACTTTGCATATATTGCAAAACTAAAATTATACAAAGTAATTCTATATCCTATTTTTTCACTTAATATTTTTTCACAAATATTTGGCTATATGATCAAAAATCTCTATAAAGATAATTTTAATAGCAATTATATATTGGATGAATGTAATCTGTTTGACATTCAATTGGATATGCAGGCGGTGTTCCCTCTCTCTATAATATTATAGGCCTATGATAAATATTCCTATGTACATATCTTTGCTCCAGTTCTCAAATGGAGAATTTGGGGATGAAAAGACACAAATATTTTAAAGAATTTTAATATTATTGGAAAATTGTTTTTTGAAAGGATAAACCTATTTATTAGACTCCTAGGGAATATGCCTGGTCATTCCCTGCACCCTTCTAATTATTGAGAAATATAGCTTCCAAAATATTTACTAATTTAATAGATGAAAAAGGATATGTCGTGGCTGGGGTTGTGGCTCAGTGGTAGAGCATTTGCCTAGCATGTGTGAGGTGCTGGGTTCAATTATTAGCACCACATACAAATAAATAAAATAATGGCCATCAACAACTAAAAAAAGGAGGGGGGGGGGACATGTCATTGAGATTTTCTTAACTCTCTTCATGAAATTGTGAGGCAGAAACCAGAATCTCACAAAAATTCCATTCTATTAAATCCAAACCATGCCAATGAAGTGTTCAACTTTACTATCAAAATCAAGAACATGAGTTAACTCACAAACTATGAATACAGTTGTTTGTTTGTTCATTTTTGGTACCAGTATTGAACCCAGAGGTGCATGAATACATTTCTCCAAAATGACAGGAAAGTCCTCATTCCTGGTGGTGCAAGGGGGGATCCGAGCTACAGAGTGCAGCCCAAGTCACAGGGTATGCTGGAGTCCCTAAGGACTAGCCTCTGCTCTAGGTGGGAGGAAACACTAACATGGGGAATTCTAGCAAGTTCCAGTCCTCCCTTCTCCCTTCCAGTGAGGAAGAGCTGAACTATAACCCTAAGCCACTCTTCGGTGGAAAAGACCCCTGGGAACAGACTTTTTCAGCCTCCAGCCTCATAAAGGAACTGCTTGGGCACAAGTGTTTGGAGCTCAACCACCACGAGTCCCCTTCCTTTTCACGGTGAGTGTTAGTCTCGATACCGGACAACTGGGATCCAGTGCGTCTGTGTTTCCCCTGGGCAAAGCCCCCTCAGTGGTCTGGGCTGGGCTGTTCTCTGTGGAAGAGAGCGCACAGAGATCCCTGAGCATGTAGAGGGGATGGCAGGTGCGCACACCCAGGTACCTCCAGGTCTTAGTTCAGGCTCAGGACTGTGGCCTTCTAAGTCTGATAAACCTGATTGACCTTGCTAATGTGCCCACAGAGGCGGAATTTTTGCCTCTGGGGAGTGAACTTTCATTGGCTAAGCACAAAGAGAGTTGACATACTAGAATTCCAGTTATTACTGGAATAATGACTTTTACAAACAAGTGTTTTTACAGGAGAAACCAAATGATCACCGGAGAGATGGGCAGGACTCGAGGCTTGAAGCAGTCATGGAGGTGGGACTTCTCCTCCAAGGGTTGTGCCCAGTGCCTGGGCTACTGTCTGTCTGCAGCTTATTTCTTGTCACTCCTCTGGCTCCGCTCAACTGTCCCCATTCAGAGAAGCCTCCACTGCTCCCACTACAGGTCTTCCCACCTCACCACAGCCTGGACCTCATTACACCCTGCACTTTCATTTAAGCTCTTACCACAATTTTAATTAACTATTTGTAGGCTGTCTTTTTTGCTATTATTATTTTTTACTGCTTCCCAGGTCAGTGAGAGCGGGAGCCACATCTGCTTCGTGCATGGCGAGCCCTGTACACTGTGGACACCGGGCCTTATGGGAGGAAGAGGAGGCAGAAGGGGAATGAAGAGGAACATGGCAACCGCTTGCCACTGTGGAGCAGCCTTGCCGATGGGACACGATCCTCTATCCTCCTGATAGTGCCCCGAACGGGCTTGTTGCAGGAGTTGGCCCTGCTGACTCGGTCCCTTGTCCCTCCCTGCCTGCTGACCACTTCCCCCACCCCTTCCTCAGACGGGAACTCCTCTGATGGCCAGTCTGATCACACAGGCCCACCCGCCTTTCTCTCTGATGACGTGGCTTTGCATACCGCTAGTCTGACCTAGTCTGGGGCATTTGTAACTTAAATCTCAGAGGGCAGTCGTACACCCAAGGGCGTGGGGGTCACCACACTGTCAACCCCTGTAATCGTCACACTATTGCCCGGGCCTAAGGACAGGGCACTCTAGGACGCCCAGCAGTCAGGACAAATCAGACCACTGTGTGCGCGTGGCTAAGGCCTGTTCATACTTCACAAAACCAGAAGCTACAGAATGACATTCTTACCTGCCTTGGCTATTTTCTCAAAATATGATTTTGATTTTGATAATTAAAAACAGAACACACCCTGGCCTAGAAGGCTGGGAGGAATTCTTGACGGCTCTGACCCAGGCTCTGACCCTGCAGGGCTACCTGTTCCAGTGCTGGCTTCTGTTGAACCAGGGGCTGGACCAGATCTTGATATTTCATGCATGATTATCTCACCCAAGAGCCTCCCCCAACTTCATAAGCACCCCACAGACCAGTCTGGCTTCTGGAAACGACCACCACACACACAGAGTCGGGGCAAAGCATCTCCACGGGGACTAGTCGTGGAGACAGCTCAGGACTGTGACGACTGCAGATGCCATTGGGACAGGGGTGGGGTGGGGAACAAGCTGACATTTGTCCTTGGACCTGTCGCAAGGAAAAGCAGATTCTCTACCACCAGAGCTACTGGACACTGGGGTTCATGCCTGGAGGACTGTGGGGCCCAGGGAAGCTGGGTGCCTGGCACCATGGTACCCTCTTCTGGTGCTGTAACCCAGACCCAGGTGTTTATGGAAACTATCTCCCGTGTTTTCAACAGTCAATCACTATGAGAAAATGTACCCGTAAGCTGAGACCTTCACAAGCCTGGCAGGAAGCACTTGCCTTCTCTGTTTTTGGTATTTGGAGTTCAGCTCCTTTCACCTGAGCGCCTCCACAGGCAGCAGTGCACAACTCCCTTACTCATGTTAAATTATGCTCTCAAATGGGCCATCAGCGACAGTCCAAACTCACTCATTATCATCTGTTTACAAACCAAAACCAGCCTCAGTTTTAATTAGCTGGTCTGCCTCGTTCAAAGTCATGCTCACTTTAAACAGTCTACACACTCTGCTCAGGGAATGGGCGTCTCTGACGAGGCCCTTCCCATCTGAAGGGAAATTACCAAGAATCAAGACGGCCCCCAGGGCTGCACACCGGGGACAGACTTGCTCTGCCACAGCAGCTGTGCGTAGATGGCGCACAAACGCGTGATTTCCACAGGCTTCCGGGTACTAGTCCAAACAGGAGGCTTATAGAACAGAGGCCTGGAGAGTTAACTGAGGTGGCCTGGGACGTCGTGCTCCTACCTCGAGTAGTAAGACTCCACCCCCAGGGCCTCGCGGACGCTGGCGATGTGCTGCTCCAGGGCCGAGCTGGCTGCCGTTGGGAGCACTGCACTGCTGCTGGCCTGGAAGTCGCTGGAGTTTTCCACGGTGCTGTCACCCAGGTAGTGCTCATGGAACTTCAGAATTCCTGAAACCAGACAGGCATAGCCAACATCACAGGGGGTTGGGCTGGCTGGAGAGAGGGGCCGAGGGCAGGGCTGGGAGTGCCGAGGCTACGTGACTTCTTGGTAAAGCGCCCCAGAGGTCCTCCTGAGCCCAGGTCAGTGCCCCTTTCCACAGCTTTTGCCATCAGGGGTGGTGCCTGATGACAGGGAATCAAGATGCAGCCTTTGCTGCTGATGACACATTCAGAAGCTCCTGGGTAATTAGACTACTCCCTATGTTTTTCCAAACTCCTGCTTTGCAGAATCACCAGCTAGGGAAGGCCTGCTCTTGGGGTCTGTGCATGACCGTGCCCAGGTAGGTTCTCTGTGGAGGCTGAAATCCTGAACAAACAGGTAATTAGCCAAGTGGAAATTGTGTCACAAAAACCTTTCATATCACAAAAGCAAATAAAAATAAACATACAGTATAAAGGTCAAATAAAAACACCCTTTTAAAAATAAGACTAACTGGTCAGTGGTCGTTAATGGATTAAAGGTGCAAAAAATGATGTCTCCATGAAACCAAAGCCGTCCACGCTGGTTTTCTGGCAATAAACATGGGGCAGATTCTCAAGTGGTAATGAGCTGTGTCAGCCCTGGAAAACGCCAGTCCTCTCTGATTGGATTAGAGCCCCAGTGAAAGCTTCGGAGTGTCATTAAGAGCAAAGAGGAATGAAAAGGGAAACAATAGCGGCCTCATTACACACGGCTCATTATTACAGGGATCTGGATATGCCACCTGTCAAATCATGTCCCCAAGACGTAACAACCACAGAGAGAAAGAGCTTGATACCCGCCAGTTGTCAGCCTCCTCCTCAGGAGCACCAGTGCCTTCTGGGAGTGGGGACACTTGGGGATGCTGCTGTGGCTGACACTCGTTCACCAGGTCACTCCGAAAATGGTAACTTAAAACTTTTAGCATAGAAAGGTCAGGGGCAAGGGTGTTCTTTGTGGGAAGCCCATAAGAACATGGACTTGGAGGGGAAAGATTGCAACAATAAAAGCGAGACAACTGAACACCGAGGCGCCAGGGCGCAGGACCAAAGAGCAGCTGGGAGCTGTCATCCAGCACCATTTTTTTCTTTTTTTAAATCAAAGGGAAAGAAACATATTCAAGAAAATCTTGTCAATTCTCACTGGCAGTTGAACTTTTTACAGACATTCAAGAAGCCCATTCCTCAAGATTCCCAATTATAAGATCCACTTCCCCAGTCAATAAACTCTAATTGGATCTGGTCTGTCTCCAACGCGGTAAAGCCATCAGCATTTTATTATGCAAAAAATATGGCCTTAACAGCCAATTAGTGGTTCTGTATTCAGCGAAACTGTTACATCCTGAACGTTTAATGCCGATTTAATCAAAGGGGATTTTTACCCCTAAAATAGATTTTTCAACAAAACTGGTAAAAAAGGGGGTTCTGTTAAACCCAGAAATTTCAAGCTGGAGACTTATAAACTGAGGGTTGCCATTATCATTTTAGTCTAAATTTGCCATGACAAAGGACCACAATTATCAAATCATATCTAGAAAGAACTCATTAGGAGTGGCTGTCTCCTTATTAGTTAATGAGCAGCAGCTGCCTAAGAGTAGGGTGGCTACTGAAATGCCACCTCTTCCTCCTGCTCTTCCCTGACAAGTGCTTCCTGACTCACTGTGAGGGCCACGGTTTCTTGGTAGAGGGGGAAAGCTGAATGTCTTATTAATTGGATGTCCCACTATGGAATATCCACGGTGGCAGTTTTACTGGAACCTGACAATGGCTCCTTCATCTAGTCTTTCCCCTTTCACGATTTTTCTTCTCGGGGCTGGTGTTTCTGTTGCCTGATGTTGGGGTTTAAGTGTGAGGTGTCCTCAAGGCTCATGTGTGACGCAATGCAAGAACGTTCACAGGTGAGATGCGTAGATGAGGAGAGCTGTCGTCTAAGCAGTGGATTAATCCACTGATATGGATTGGCTGGGCTGGACTGTGAACAAGGAGGGTGTGGCTGGAGGAGGTGGGTCTCTGGGGTTTGTATTTTGTCCTTTGTCCCTGTCAGGGGCGCTCTTTCTCTGCTTCCTTGTGGCCACGTCCTGGGCAGCTTTCATCCGCCAGGATGCCCTGCCCCACCTTGGGCCCAGAGCCATGGAGTCAGCCCACTATGGACCTGACCCCTGAAACCCTGAGCACAAACCAGCCTTTCCTCCCCTGTGTTGTTCTGGTCGGGTCTTTTGATCACAGGCATGACAAAGCTAAGACGCCTGGTCCCCAAGGGCAGCAGCCTCACCTGCCCCTGGAGCCAGCAGCCAGCTGTACAGGTAGCCGGCCGCCAGTGAGTAGTAGAGCACCAGTCCCCTCTGGCTGTTGACCATCTCCAGGATCTGGTCGATGGTGACTGGGGAGTAGGGGTCCGAGTCCTGCTGTCCTGTCTGTCGCTCCACCAGAAGATCAGCAAATGCCCTTGTCCGACCTCTTTCTGCTACAGCCAGGGCTTCATCGTGGTGGCCTAAGAGACAAAGGGACAGGCTGAGTGCTCCGTGGTGAGTAAGCCCCCTCAAGGACAACTGGCATCTGGGTTAGATTGTAGGCAGAAACACCACTACCTCTGCTCCCCTAGAGTGACAGACTGCAGAGTCCGTTTCTGCCTCTGATCACCAGTTGGGGCAGGGTGCACACACAGAATCCTGTTCTGTGATTCAACAAGACCCATTTCATGTCACCGTAAGTCACTGGGCCTTCCTGTCTTGCAGCCACACAACAGTCCCCGCAGCTGGGAGCATGGCCCCTCTGCTCCTCATCCCGGGAGGCTCCCTGACCTTGCCCCCAGCACCCCCACCTCACCAGCTTCCCTCCTCCACCTGCATCTGATCTGCAGGACCCACCTCTGGCTCCTCTCTCCTAGATGTGGCCCCTTCGTGCATCACATAATCCAGCCCCCCCCCTCCCAAGTCCCCCAATGACACCTCCATGCCTATACTGTGCCTGTCCTCTGCTGGGTGCCCTTTCCCTTTTCACCACGCTTGTCTCAAAAAGAGGGATTGCACTAGTTGTCCCACCTCTCTCAAAGGACTACTTTCAAAATCAAGCGAGGTGCTCTGTGTGAAGGTGTTCCTGAAGCACCACCTGTATGACAAGTGGCACCTGTATGACAAGTGGCACTGTTAATATTAAAGCTGACACTTTATTCCACGCTGGCTCCGGCACGCTTCCCTCTCATCTTCTCTCTTCCAGTCCCCCTGGGCAAAGGGCTTCAACCTCTGAGGTCTCTATTGCTTTAAAATTGCTTCTTTCAAGCTTTCCTCCAGTCTTTCAACCCAACTTCTCATCCACTTCCTGCAGGAAGCTAGTCTATAATGTGGCCTCACAGCTGATTCATGGATGTGAAGCCTCAAAAAATGCAGAGCCCTCTGCCTTCCAGGGGGGCTTATTTGTAAGTGGGCAGCGCAATGCAGAGGATGGATCTCAGGGTAAATATGAGCATGGAAGAGCTGCTAGAGCCAGGTCCATGGAGAGAGCATGCAGAGGCAGGGGACCAGACGCCACAGCTGCGGTGGCACAACAAGAATGCCTTGCTGCCCACCATTCAGGCATTGGCACAAAGTGGGCATTCACGGGAGTGTGTTCAAATGTATCTTTTACCCTATTAAGTTACCAATGGGAACAGCTGGGACAGCTCCTGTGCACGCTGGAAAATCAGTCCCATGGTGCTGGACAGACTCAGCACTGTGACTCTAATAGATAGTAAATTATAATCCTGGGCAATGAGTATTTAACTTTTCAAGGGGAAACTTGAGTGTTCCTACACATGGGAAAGGGCAGGTTACTGAGAAGTCCCCAACATTCAACTTCAAAGACTGTTAGTTTCAGTGAATATCTTTTGGGAAGAGGCAGGTGACTGAGGAGTTGGAAGGGGACAGTTAAGGCTTGGATGAGAGGAACTGCAGGCTGCACCAGTGCCCCAGATCATGCAGGCCTGAGAGAACGAGCCCCAACCGTGAACGTCACAGCCCAGAGGACAGGTCAAGAGGGCACACTCCCTGAACAGCGTCGGGGAGGCTATGTGCTGGGGAAACGGAAGACACCTGTGTCTTCTCAGGTGCTTCCCCTTGGTCAGAGGCTTGAGCCAGGTGGGGTGAAGAAGGGAAGGAACGTGAGGGTCAGGGACTCCTGGCCCAGGCATCTGTCTCAGGGACACCTGCTCAGGCTCCCAGGACTGCTATACTTCCCAGTACCAGAGTTTCTCTACTTTAGCACAAACACTGGGTGCTGGACTTAGTGACTTAGATGGCTGGATATCCTGGGAGCCTCTGAACTATTATCCCCAGGGCTGGCACTGGCATGCACACAGTAGGTGCTCTATCAGTCTTTGTCAAATAAAGGAACGAGTGTTCAACTGCTGATTGTGCCTTCAGAGTCCGTTGTGACAACAAATCACACTGCATCAGAGCTGTGGTGGGCACCCTGGGGACAGCGAGCACACAACAACCACTCTCACCAAGGCTGACGAGCACCCGCTGCAAGGCCTGGTAGGACGACGTCTGCAGGTCGAAGAGCGAGAGTCTGCAGTCGGTGCTCAGCTGCGCCTCGTGCCGGATGGTCTCGAACAAGGCCGATGCCCTGTAGAGCTACAGTGGGGAGAAGGTCGTCACCCACCTCCCAGAGCCAGGCCAGCTCTTGCCAGAGTACAGATGACTCCTGCTAACACCTGGTACCACCCACGTGTTCTTAAAGGTTTGAAAAGAATCTGTTTCCAGGGAGGCCACTGTGGGCTGAAGAAGTGTCACCCTGTCCCCAGTAAATCATAGCTTATGGAATCAACTTTGGTCAAGAGATCTAAACACAGGGTTATAGACATCAGGTCCAGAGGAAGTTAAGAAAAAAAATATTAATCCAAACAAATGCTAATTTTGATTAAAACAAAAGTTCTCTTCTTGTCATCAGGCAACCATGATCCATGGTCCCCAGGAAAAGGGTGCGTAAGGACGGGAATGGGCCCGTGTGGTGGAGGCACCCTGGAGATGGATGAGGCCAGGGCAAGGGCAGAGGCGCCACACTCTCAGGACAGTGGCAGCCTCTGCAGGTGGTTCAAGGCCGCAGACCCAATCACTCCCCACCCTCCCCAGGGTCAGGACCATGCTGGACAAGCTCCCTAAGGGGCCACGCCCACTGGCACAAACCCTTTGAGGACCACCCTCGCCTACTGGAATGGACCCCTTGAGGACCGCCCTCGCCCACTCGCATGAGCACTCTGAGGACCAGACAATTGGCATTCTTAATGGAGATCCTGTCCTGTTGTTTCTCCAAACCTAAAGAAGCGCATTCTAACACTAAGAGCCCTACACCAGGAGAGCGCTCAGCAAGGACTGTGCTACTGACTGCTGTGTGACTTGGCGAGACTCAGGGCGACAGCTCCCTATTTGTGAAGGGAACAATCATCCTTCGACTTCATGGGTATTTTGAAGAAAAAATTCAGTGAGCAAAAGTACTTTGAAAATAGTAAATCACTCCATCAATATAAATTTTAACTTTTGCAGCCAGAAAATTAGAGTTAATTCTTTAAATTGCCTTTAATAGTTTAAAAGTATAATAAAAATGCCTTAATATTCCAGGAGATGATGGCACGTCCTCGGTGCTTCGAGCACCAGGGAGGAGCCTTGATTGACTTCTCCTCCTTCCCCTTGGCTAAGGGGCGAGTGGTGACCTGAGAAGCAGCCATCTCTCTCCTGCTCCAACCTAACAGAGGAAGCCGTAACTCTAGGGATCTTTCTACTCTCCAGAGATGCATGTCAAGGAACTGCTCTTCAACTGTCTGCACTCACACAGGGGCATGGACTCACCATGGGAGAGAAGTAATATCTTGCTATAACTGGAGACTTAGAAAGACATTAAATCCAATAATCGTGAATTCTTGTTTTGCTTCTATTAAAGTTTAATGTGGAGCAGCAGCACAGAATATAAGAATTCCAAAAAAATGACTAGGTCACCTGTCATGTGAGTGAGCAAGGGTCTTCCCTGTGTGAAGTGTCAACACCTCTGGGCTGGCACGGGCTGGGAACCCTGTGCATTGACTCAAGGCATGAGTCGGTATCTGGTGCATTCCACCTCGGCCATCCTTCCCACGCTTCTGGCCATGAACTCCCTGGGGTCAGGGTTCTCTTGCTCACCTGGTGTTGGGCCTCCTCCAGGTTTCCACTAGCCCAAAGGGAGAGGCCTAGACCATGGCGAATTTTTGCCTCATCTTCTCTTCGGCCCAGTTGCTCAGCTAACCTTAAACCTGAAACCAGATAGAAAAATTTAAAGATTCAGAGAAGATACATAGCTCCACCCCTCAACGAGTCCTGGCAGGTGACTTTGCTTCAGGGGTAAAGAACGCTAACAGCACAGTAGAGGGGGAATGAGACAAGAGCTCTCTTCAAATGCCACGTTGGTGGCACAGTTTCCAGGACACTCAGAGGAGGCCCAGCAAGAGCTCAGGTGATGCTGTGAGCAGCAGACAGGTTTGCTGGGCGGGCAGAAATGGAAACAAATGGAACCTGAACCCGGCGCCCTCCCAGATGCGAACCCGGAGCTTTGCACTTGGAGACTACTGGCTGAGGAATTTATCTTGTCTGATTCTCTGGCTGGCAAAAGCTTTTCCTGAGAGTAAAGTGCAGAATCCACAGTAATACTTCTTCTCGTGTCGCCGCACAGCATCGAGTGGGCGCTGAGGGACGCATGCAATGTTCTCCTGAAAGCAGAACGGGATCTGGCCTGCCCCTGCAGCTGCTGAGACGGCACGTTCCATGTCTACTCTGTTTCCTGAGACTCTGAGCCTTTGATGTGCTTCCGTGGGGTTGCAAAACCAGCACTCATGTCAAAAGACTTAATTGAGACTGTCCTCATTTTAATGGCCTCAGATAGGCCCCTGCAGTCTGGTTCACTTACCTACCAGCAAGCTTCTGGGTTTCAGGACACCAGCAGCCTGTGGGGCCTCGTGGGAGTCCAATCTAAAGGCAGCTACTTACTGTATCGGTCACTAAGCCATTCTCAGTGTCACTCTGCCCTCATTCCCGGTACAGAGCGGCTGGCTTGTGAGGAAGACAGCATGGGGGTCCCCAGCCTGCTGCACACAAAAAGCAGGGCTTCCCCTGGTCTATGTCAGAGGTGGCGCTGCCTCTGCACACACCAACCTGTCACTTGTCAGCTGCTGGAGAGGGGCTGAGCTGGAGGAGAGGCCCTGATAAAAGGGACTCTCCGGTTGAGGCTCATAGAAATACATATTTCAAATGCACATTATCTTATATTTTGGGGTGGGGTGGAGACTGGGGATTGAACCCAAAAGCATTTTACCACGGAGCCCCATCCCCAGCCATTTTTATTTATTTAGAGACAGGGTCTCACTGAGTTGCTCAGGGCCTTGCTAAATTGCTGAGGCTGGCCTTAAACTCGTGATCCTCCTGCCTCAGCCTCCCACATTGCTGGGATTACAGGCACGAGCCACCATGGCCAGGAACTCATATTTTTAAACACCTCACAAAAAGGAAACACATGTGGAAAAAAGATGTTTCTTGAGAGAAAACCAGGAGGATACTGATTGTTTTAACTTTCAACAAGCTGCCAGGTTGGTTCTCCAGTTTGATGTCCCTGCCAGGTGTGGGTGTGAGTCAAGTAAACTGCTTGGGGAAGCCAAATTAGAAGGCATGTTTGGTGAGAACAGGAGCTTTGCTTGGTTCCTGTTGTAGCCCAGCACCTAGGACACCTAACTAGCATCAGGCAGTGCTCTATGAAAAACAGCTAAAAGCCCATTGGACAGCCAAGTGCATGGTGCACACGGGCAATTCCAGCAGGAGGATCGCAAATTCAAGGCCATCCTGGGCAACTCAAACCCTGTGTCAAAATAAAATTTACAAAGGACTGAAGGTACATCTCAGTGGCAGAGCACTTGTCCAGCATGTGTGAAGCCCTGGGTTCAATTCCCAGAATTGTAAAAAACCAACACAACCCCCTCCCAGACATGGTGAGTGGCCTGCCCAGCTCCTATGTGCATCTGCTGTTCAGGAGGCTGAACTGCCCACACAGCTCCCCGGGGTGGAGCGCCAGAGACTGGCAGCATAACCCCAAGTAAATCACCAAACTGCCCAGTCTCCCTTTCTTCATCTGCAAGATGAGAAACCAGAGGCTCTACCCAGAGGCATCCATCCGCACCACCTGGGGAGCTTGTTCAGCTGACTTAGACCCAGCCTCACTGGGAGATGCCAATGCGGGGGAAGGGCGATGCTGATCTGCAGCCCCCTCCCCTCTGAAGGCCGGGAGAAGGCACTGGGGTATTTTCCAGCTGAACTGTCCCCTCAGTGCAAGAGGCTGCAGACCAATCTTGGAGCACACAAGAGCACCTTGCAGGGGCCTGCACCTGTATCGGCCCGACCCTGTGAGCAGGGCATGGAGGGCTGCTCTGGCTGCGAGCTCAACGTAAGGCAGACACCACGAGAGGCTACAAACACGAGTCTTCAGGTCTCCATGAGACTCAGGAATTGCAAGAAGTAGTAAAAAAGGAGCTGGCAGTTTTCCCTGGTGATGGTGTGGTGTTTCGGGCAGCCAGCTGTGGCACTGAAACAGTATTTCAGGAAGGTCTGGAGAACACAGCTGAGAAGTTGTCAGATGCTGGGTCTCAATTTAATAGTTTTCACAAATTCAACTGAAAATTGCCCCTAGACTGTTGGAATTTCACCAGTCAAGTGGCTCCGGAAGCCAGAAGCCATTGTTCATATTGAATGCACCAAGGCATGGCCCCATCTGCAGGGAGTGGGAGCTAAATAAGGCCTGGACAGAGGCTTGCAGTCCCCCAGGACCCTCAGCCTGCAGCCAGCGGGCCCATCTGTGCAAGAACAGGGAGCCCCTCCCTCGCCCTCCACTCCGCCCCTGCTTCTCTCCCGGTCCCCAGCTGGGGCTCAGCAGTAGCCAGGACAGCACCGCCCCAACCCTGCACTGCTCTCTGCGGTTGGAAATGGCCCCCCACAGGGTCTTGTTTGGTTCCTGGGGTGAGAAAACCCAGAGCCCCACTCTGCAACTAACCAGCTGCATGGTCAGGAAACAAAGACCCTAACCCCGAGCCTCAGGTGACTTAGCTGCAACCTTCAAGGTTGCGAGGATTAAATCAGATTAAATAAACTACCTGTGCAAAACCTTTTGGAAACTATAAATAAGAGGTTTCATAGGAAAACAGCAGTCATTTCCTTTCACTAGTGAGTGTGGGGCATCGCCTCTGCCCTCTCCTGTCCAGGCTCCGAGGAGCCCAGTGTCTGTGGGAGGACCTCAGAGCAGAGGCCTCCCAGGGTAAACAGGGGGAGGGCAGACCCTGCCGTGGGGCTTCTGCTCTGGAGAAAAGGAGGCGTCCAAGGACCCATTGTGCTCAGCAAATGGAGGGAACCTGAAGGCAGAGGAGGAGGAGAAGCAGCCAGTTTCCAGGGGAACCCGGAACAGAGCCCCGCCACGCGGCAGCCCAGCACTGCAGGCCCAGGAGGAAAGCTGGCTGAGGGCTCTGGCGACGCTCGGGAGGATGCTCAGGTTGGGCCTCAGTCGCTGGCTCAGAGCTGATGACTACACAGCCGTGGTACAGGTCAGGTATTTCCTAGGGGACAACAGGATTTGAGGCACACGGGCTTCCCTCTGACAGACCATCAGTTAGCTGTGACCAGGTCTCACTTGACTCTGGTGTAGTTTGAGTCGTTCACCCAGCAGAGGGTTCTGAGGAGCTGCTCCCTGGGCAGCTGGTGTCACTGACAGTGTGGCAATCTGGGCCCACAGAGCAGGATAAGGTGTTCTGGACAATGACTCAGGGCTCGGCGTGTGGCTCGATGTTAGAGCACTTTCCTAGCACGTGTGAGGCCGGGGTTCGATCCCCAGCATGGCAGGAACACAAAAAAGAACCATCAGTGAAGCGCCTCAGAACCACCCAGGGAGCCACTGTGACTCTGGAGTTGAGACATTGTGGCTTCTGAGACCCTCACTCCATGCAGAGACGACCCCTCAAACTGTATACTCCCCCGAGTCTCTGGCAGATGGAGACAGGGTGGCCTGTCACCTACCTTCCTGTAAGTACATGACGGCCTGGGAGTAGTTCTGCAAGGCATGGTGGGTCCTTCCGAGGCTACTGTAGGACACCGTCTTGGCCACCAGGTCGTTCATCTGCGCAGCGATGCTCAAGTGCTGCTCTTGGTAGACCACAGCCCTCTCGAAGGTGCCCAGGGACTCGTACGTCAGGCCCAGGTTCCCGTAGGCTCGGCCCTGGCACGTGGGGTTGTTGGTTTCCTCGGCGATCTGCAGATCGAGCTGGTGGTACTGCAGGGCCGTGTCGTACTCGCCCATCTGCTGGTAGACGCCCCCCAGGCCACAGGCCGCGTCACTCTCCAGGGCTCGGTCCTTCATCTCCCGAGCGATGCTGAGCTGGCGCTCGAGGCAGGAAATGGCCTGCTCGTAGTTCCCCAGCTGGCTGTGCAGACTCCCCAGCTCGCCGTAGGCCTGGGCTTTGTTGGAGGCCTCCCCGAGCTCGTGGGCCACCACCAGCCTCTTTTCAAAGCACACGAGGGCTTGCTGCAGGCTCCCCATGGCCCTGTGGGGATGGAGACAGAAAAGCAATGATATTATTTCGTGCAGGTGCAGACATGCCAAAGCCCCTGAGAAAATGGAAAGCATTTGTCACTGTCACTTACTATAGAAGCTCTTAACTCCTCTTCTAGCTAAAATCTATCATGTGCCCTTAGAGTGAGATGCAGAGGAATTTCATAATCTGGAAAGCAATTCAAAAGTCATCCCTTAGTGACCTTCCCAAGAGCTGGAGATTCAATGGGATATACACCCCAGAGGAAACATAAAACATATTAATAGGCACAATGATAGCAAGTGAACTGTTGGGTTCTTCGGGCTTCCCAATTTCCACTACTGCTTAGACTATGTTTTTGAAATCACTTTACAGAGGCTATAAATCTATCACCTGGGCTTCTCAGAGCACTCTGTGGGTGATGATTTAGTTTGACCCTTCCCCTTCCTCCCATCCCGGGGCCCTAATCCCCTGCCTATGTGGTGAGGCCATAGATTCTGCAGACACAGGCACCCCACATTTGGAAGAAAAGCACCCTTGGCCAACTGTGTGTCTTTGTGTGCTGCTCGGAAATGACATGATCAGAATGGGAAGAGCACGGGACCTGGCAGCAAATCAAACCAGTTGTGTGGGGCCTAAGGATTCCCTTTCCTGAGTCTCAGTTTCTGGGGGGGGACACATCCCCAGGCCTGGCAGGTGATAGTGCACAGAAACCAGGACTGCTCTGTCAAGAGAGCTCTGAGAGGGGCCCAGCCTGGTGAGGGCATGGGGAAGGGGTCCGTCCACTCCTGCAAATATCCAGGGGCTTTTAGGAAAAGGAGTTAGTGGGTAGTGATGTACTGATAAACACATTCATAAAATGTGGGAGGTATTTAGAAAAGCCCTGTCAAATTGATTCATTCCCATTCCCATCCCTATTCACTCTTTTATCTTGATCCTTTTGATATCATCCAAAAAACACCACTTCTGGAGTCAGAGCCCTGGGTGTGACTCTTAGTTATCCCTTTTAAGCTGTGTAATCTTAAGTATTAACCTAACCTCTCTGGACTTTGGTTTCTTCTTCCGTAACACAAAGGTAATAATATCACCTGCTTAACACAAAGACTGTGGAAGAAAGCAAAGGAGGTTCGTGTGGAAATGCTTTGTGGTTAATAAGCTGCCATGCAGAGGTGCTCTCACCCTCACCGATGCTCCTGTTGTAGGCTTATCTACCTGATCTGTCCTCTGTCATTTTTACCTGTGTCCGTTTCCTAGCCCCCGGTAAGCCTTGGCTTGGTCTTGCATGCGATTCAGACTCTGGGCCACAGATAAATACTGCTCGTAGTACTTGATGGCTTCCTCGTAGTCACCCAGGGCCTCGTAGCAATCCCCCAGGTTGCCGTAGGCGCGGCCCCTGTCGAGCACAGACTCGTTGCCACTGAGCTGCTGCAGCATGGCCAACTGCTGCTCAAAGTAGCCGATGGCTTCCTCCATCACGTTCATGTTCATCTTCGTGATGCCCATGTTGCCATAGACCTGGGCCTCTAGGCTTGGGTCCTTCAGCTTCTGCCCCAGATCCAGCTGCTCCTCGTAACACTTGAAGGCCATCGTGTACTTGCCAAGGGCCATGTAGACCGCAGCCAGGTGCCCATGGGCTCTGCACTCCCCTGGCAGGTCGCTGAGCTCCTGGTACACCTCGAGCTCCTGCGTGTGATAGCCCAGGGCCTTGTCATACTTCTGGATCATCCGGTACGCAGTGCCCAGGGCTGCGTATGCGCTGGCCTCCAGTCTTCGGTCCTTTACGTGATGGGCTAAGCCCAGCTGCTGCTCGTAGAATTTTATTGCACCATTTACATCTTTTTTACAGATGAATATATCGCCCAGGTTCCCTAGGGCCCGGAATTTAGCCTGGGAATTATTCAGGGACTGGGCTAAGGACAACAGGTACTTCTGACACTCCTCAGCTTTGCTGAAATTCAGCAGTGCCTTGAATGCGAGGCCCAGGTTGCAGTAGGCTTTCGCCTGGCTCAACTTGTCATGAAGGTCTTTGGCCAATGCCAGATCCTGCTCGTAGTACTTCACCGCCTCCTGGTAATTGCCAAGGCAGTAATGGGCATAGCCGAGATTGTGGCAGACCTTCCCTTCTCCCTCCATGTCCTGGAGGTCAGGAGCCAGCCGCAGGTACTGTTCGTAATAGGGGGCAGCCTGGACATACTCTCCCCGGGAGCAGTGGAAGTTCCCCAGGTTGCTGAGAGCCCGGGCCTCGCTCTGGATGTCCCTCAGCTCCCGGGCGATGTTCAGGTGGTTCTGATAGTGCTGCAGGGCCCGGTCGTGGGCGCCCAGGGCCTGGTAGGCCACGGCGAGGTTCCCGTGCGTGGACGCCTGGGAGGCGCGGTCGTTCACTTCCATGGAGATCTGCAGCTCCTGCCGGTGGTACTTGACCGCCTGGTCGTACAGGCCCAGGGCGTTGTAGGCGTTGCCCATGTTCCCGTAGGCGCGGCCCTGGGCGGCGTAATCGCTCAGCTCCTGGGCGATGCACAGGTGCGTCTTGTGCAGCTTCAGCGCAGTGTCGTAGTCGCCTTTCATCTGGTGGATGATTCCTGGGAAGGAGGAGAGAAGGCCAGGAAGATGGGCATAACTGACGGGTAATTTAGGAAAAAAAATGTAATTTGCAACTCAATTTATAGTAAATACTATCCAGATGAATTAAAGAATTTCAAATAACAGAAGGTAGAATTAAATATTTATCAACTCTCCAGAGGGAGGAGAGCTTTCTAAGCTTCAAAGCAACAGGAAAAAACATCGACAGATTTGATTACAAAAATAAGAACTTTTCTACTGCAAATAAGTATCTAAAATTAAAAGGCCACAAACACTGGGATATATGTGAAACACATATGAAAAAGTTTAATATCTATTGTGAGTAAAGATATCATTCAGTTTTAGAAAAAAATCAAGACCCTGATTTATTTTTTAGAAAAATATTTTTAGCTGTAGGTGGACACAATACCTTTATTTTATTTATTTATATTTTCTAATGTGGTGCCGAGGCTCAAACCCAGTGCCTCACATGTGCCAGGCGAGTGCTCTACAACTGAGCTACAACCCCAGCCCCCCAATTTATTAAAAGAGGCAAAGAACTAGAAATGTTAGCAGACAACTCACATCCAAAGAAATACAAAGAGTAACCACAGGGGGAAATGCTAATTTCCTTTAATAATCAAAGAAATGCAAAATAAACCAACCCTGAAGTACCATTTTACTCCTGCTAAATTAGCAAATAAAAAATTTAAACACCCCCTATACTGATTAGGCTGCCCTGAAATTGATAAACATGACAACTGCTGGGGACATAAACAAGAACAACCTTTGGATCAGCAGTGTGCCAAACGAAGACAGCCCCACTGCGTGTGCGTGTTGAGTGTGTGTGTATGTGTGTGTGTGTGTGTGTGAGAGAGAGAGAGAGAGAGAGAGAGAGAGAGAGAGAGAGAGAGAGAGAGAGACTGGGGATTGAGCCCAGGGAGTCTGTCATTGAGTCATATACCCAGCCCTCTGCCCCCAGCTTTTTTTGAGACAGGGTCTCTCTAAGTTGCCAGGCTGGCCTTGAACTTGAGATCTTCCTGCCTCAGCCTCCATAGTCTCTGGGACTGTGGCATCTGGTCCTACTCTGACCCCACCATCCCGCTCAAGGGAGCATAAGCTAAGAAAATCAGTCAACGGCCACACAAACTAAGTGTTTTTAGTCTTTGCTGCAGCATTATAGAGAAGTGGAAAATCAGAAACATCTTAAATGCCAAACACTGGGGGACTGTGCCAGTGCATTTTGGCATATCAACTCAACAGAAGATGACACTGTTATTAAAAAGGTCATTATGAAGTCTGTGCATTAAAACGGGAAATGATCTCACGGTCGTGTTAACTGGAAAAGCAGGAAGCAATGCTGCAAGCTGCAGGTGACAACTAGGAGAACAAAATTTGTGTGTGTGGACAAGACCTGGAGGGGACTCCACAAGATGAAAGTAGCTGCCATGCTAAGTGAGGGGATTTGAGTGATTTTTGTTCCAAAATTTCCTGTAACTCTGCTCTATGCTTTGACAATCAACAATCACAGCGCTTCAAACAACCCCCATAAACTGCACTCCAGTTCCTAAGCCAAGCCACTGCTTTATCTGCAGTTCAAAATGAGATGCATCATGAATATAAATTAGTTCCAAATGAGGGGTGTCATCAGGGTAGCCAAGGTGGCCCATCCCAGGAGGGGCACTGGAAGAGGTGCAGAACCTCGTGTGTGCTTCCTCCTGGCTCTTGGTTTTGCACATACCTTTCTGTGCACCAGTGAGCAAGTTCTGCAGTGGTGACCAACACCTGCAGAGGCACAGGAATCTTAGCGTCACCAAGATGAGCTCTTGTGCAAATGTCTGATTTGAAAATGGGAGCTGTCGAATCCCTGCCTTTGCAACTTACCTAATTTTATGTCACCCTTTGTTCACTGACTTGTTCACCCAGCAAACGTGAACTAGACTTGTGGTGGCCACAGGGGTACAGAGAGAGATGAAGCCACTCTGCCCTCTGTACAGAACCATAGGGTGGCAGTCAGGTGCGAATCACGCCAGGACACATAATCAATGCTGAAGTCGGGGCGTGGGGGTGGGGGTGAGCCTGCCAGGGCCACCGGATGGCCCTTCCTCCCCACCTGCCATGGAGGTCTGTCTGCCCTGCCACAGGAGTCCTGCCTGCTCCTGGGACTGCCAGCTCTTTGACATTAACTGGACTTAGGGTACTGGGTAAATCACTTAGCCCCACTCCACTGTATTCAGTTCTATAAAATGAGGAGAATTAAGAATAGTGATAGTGACACTAGAGGGTGGTGATAAGGATCAAATGACATAAAATATTTGCAAGTGCACTGTAAACTGTAAGTGAAATTCAAGTATTAGTACTGCAATTACTATATACTTCCAGGAAAGGGAGTTCTTGAGATGGCAGAGGTAAAATACCGTAATTCTTCTGTGTGTTTTTTATGAGTCAAATATTCCATAATCTTAAAATAACTAAATCACAGTACATCTATATTAATGGGATAACATGATAACATTAAAATGGTAATGTAGAGTTATATTAAGGAAATATATATGCTACAAAGCCACATTTTGATAAAAACTAACAGGGCACATGTATGCAAACGTATTTACTTTTTGTGTGTGGTGGTAGGATTGAAGGTTTGTTTTTTTTTTTCTTTTGACTTATCTGTATTTAATTTTTTTTTTAGTTGTAGATGGACACAATATCTTTATTTTATTTATTTTTATGAGGTGCTGGGATTGAACCCAGGGCCTCACATATGCTAGGCAAGCATTCTACCACTGAGCCACAGCCCCGGCCCCATAAATACATATATATATATATATATTAAAATAAGGAACACATAACTCTTAAAGTAATTTTGAACTCTGGTCCAATGGGAGAAGTAACATTTCTGGGACTGATCCGGGAGTCACTCCCTCCCTGGGGTCACAATCCCAGGCTGGCGGCATCAGGGGTGTCCCAGCTGGAAGGCTGGCGGTGTTTCAGAGTCTGTCTCAAGGTCAGGAACTCTAAGGGGCCAGAGAAGAACTAATGCCTCCGCAACACCTGGGATCTCAAGTAGTGAGCAGAGGGCAGCTGGGCGGGTGGCAGGGTGCCTGGATCTCCCACAGGGATGGCTTGCAGTGTTTTTGGCACCATAGCACTGGATTATTTCAATGACCTCCCCTTTCTCTGCAGCACTAGGGACTGAACCCAGGGTAACTCTGCCACTGAGCCACATCCCTGCGTCCCCAATCCTTGCCTTTAAAATTTTTTTTGGATGGGGCCTGCCTTGACCTTGTGATCCTCCTGCTTCAGCCTCCCGAGTTGCTGGGATCACAGGGGGGCAATGCTGCACCTCGCCTGGCTGCAATGAGTTTTAAGCCAGTATGATTACGTTTGGTTGCTACAATGACAGAGGAAACAAGCAACAGAGGTCTTCAGAGAAGGCCACTAGAGGCACGCTGGTCTTCATGTATGTCCCCCCACCAAAGACAAGGTCTCTTTGCTAGCCCCCCACCCTCCTCCAGGATTGATTGTTCAGAAAGCTGAGCCTCAGGAAGGCGCATGATGACAGAAAAGGCACCGGGGTTCAGAATAAACCAGAAGTCCTGCTTTATAAGCCTGGCTCCTGCCACATTCAGCTGAGTGTCTTTGAGACAGTCAGTGTCTCTGAACTTTGCTTTCCTATTATTTTAATTGAAAGTTGGTTTTATTTTGGCATTTTTTGCTTTCTTACTAACAATGTCAGGTTATAATCATCTCAAAGAAGGAGTATGAGAAGCACATACGCAGCTGGGCATGGAGGCACATGCCTGTAATCCCAGCTACTCAGGAGGCTGAGGCAGGAGGATCACAGGTTTGAGGCCAACCTTCACAATTAAATGAGACCTGTCTCAAAACAAAACAAAACAAAACAAAAAACCCCCCCAAAAACAAAAAACAGGATGTAGCTCAGTGGTAGAATGCCCAATTTTGCAAAAAGAAAAATAAAAAACAAAACCACCAATGTGCGTTTTTGAACATATAACATGGCATGAGCAGTACTTAGAGAGAGAAAGGGAAGGGACTCTCTTCCCTCACTCTGGCCGGAAGAGTCTGGGCTAGTTAATAGGGAGCAGTTGGTAGATAATGGCTACCCAGGGTTCGATGATTTGCGAAGGGAACTGCCTGCTGGTGACAGCAAAGTGATCTGACCTGCAGCCAGCCCTCCGAGCCTCCTCCCCGAGCCTCTGTTCTTCCTTCCCAGGGCCTCTGAAGTGTCCAGAGGAAGGGTCTCAAAACAAAGCCTTCCGCAGCAGACCAGGGCGAGCAGTGGGGCTGGTGGGGTGGGGCACTTTTTTCTTCTGCGCCTCTCTCTGCTGTCCCCCGGCTGCTAGTCTGGGGGATTCTGAAGGGAACACTGTGCGTGCTCTCTCGCAGCCTCTCTTTGTTGAGCGACATAAAAGCGGCCCTGAGAGCTGCCAGCAGAGCGACTGCACATGCTGAGGGGATAATCTGCAGATCCTCCTTCCCTTTCCAGACCACAGCTTGATTTTCCAGGGCCGTCACTCAGATGAAGACTTACAGAGGGCCTGTCAGCAGGGGCGCGCGAGGTGACAACGTGCTGCAGGGAGGGAATTAAATGAAGATTAGTGGGGCAGAAGACCCTCACAAAGCCCTGCTCTCACCAGGGCGCGCGGGGGAAGGACACGTGGTCGCGAATCCAACCCAGAACGGGCCTCCTGCTCGGTCACTGCCTTCTTCAGAGGCCGTGGTGGTGAGGCTGGCACAGGGGCCTGGGACACAGTGAGCGCTCCCAACGTTTTAATTTTATCATTAACCATTAAGAGCAAAGAGCACAGGAGCTGCGAACGGGGCACGCCAAACAATTTCAACTAGGACTCGAACACGGGTATCTGAGCAGTGGACCCTGCCGCCTTTCTCCGTCGGGCCTCCGTGCCCCTCTGCGACAGTGGGTGCGCTCTTCCGCTCACTGAAGACATCCCCGTTGTGATCACCTCTGGTGCGCGACCCGGAGGGGCTTCCAGCCCCTCTCCGGCTTTCAAGGGAACTGAGATCTGCCTTATCCAGCGACCCCCTGAAGAAAACACAGGACCTGGGGACTGGAGGGGCCCACAAGCTCGCTCCCCACAAGAGGCGGCGTTAGTGGGCGAAGCCGGGCGAGAACCCTTGGACCCCCTCCTTAGCTGCACCAGCCCATCGGCTTCCACCGAGGACAGGTGTGCCATGGGCAGCAGCCGCACTGACAAAGGTCTCCGGAGAGGTACACGTGGAAGTATTTATGAAGGAAACAGCATGGCTTCTATGATGTGCTTTAACAGTGCTCCAGTGGTGGCAGGGAAAGAGGGACCTGTGTGTGCCTGCCCACTTGCACATTTATGAAAATAGATGAAACAAAATTAGCAAATGTCAATAACGGGGTTATGAGTTTGTGGGGTTCATTACACTATTCTCTCCACCTGTGAAAATGTCCATAATAGAGAGTAAATACTAATGATTGGTAGAGGGGGCTGGGGATGTGGCTCAAGTGGTACTGTGCCTGCCTGGCAAGCGTGAGGCACTGGATTCAATCCTCAGCACCACATAAAAATAAATAAGTAAAATAAAGGTATTGTGTCCAACTACAACTAAAAAAAATAAATATAAAAAAAAGATTGATAGAGAAGTTTGCACTGCATTTTCTTTTTTAAACTGGGGACTAAATTCAGAGGTGCTTTACCACCAACCTACATCCCCAGCCCTTTTTATTTTTCACTTTGAGAGAGTCTGACTAAGTTCCTGAGGCTGGCCTCAGACTTGTGATCCTCCTGCCTCAGCCTCCTGAGTCGCCGGGATTCCAGGGGTGAACCACAGCGCCTGGCTAACACGGCATGTTCTTGTGTAACCCCTTTTGGATCAGGAAACTTTTTTGAGTCCTGATCTTAGCTAAGTCCTGATGTGGATGGTTAAGTCCATTTTTCTGTCTCTGGGACCTCAGTAGAGTCACTCCAGCCTTCATACTGTCTCGAGCATGTGAAGGACGTGTGTGGACTGGCAGCAACACAGGCCTTCACCCCACTGACTGAGCTTCGGTAAGACGATGACACTTTATCTTTTGTTCTGAATGACGTTAGAGGATAGGGTGGTACTTTATCTAGGACAGGAGGGGACAATAAGAACAGCTGAGGCCACCTGCTCATGGTGAGAGTCCTGACTACTCCACCAGCTCCTCCTGCACACGGGGAGGGTGGCCCTGAGTACCCATCATCCCTATCTAGACACCTTTATGCTCCTGGACCCTCTCCCTTCAAGTTTGCACATATAGTTCTTTCACATTGTTCGTAAAATACCTCGAAGCTTGCGGTGGGTTGAGGGGACAGACCTGGCTACTACACAGATGGCTGGAATCCAGGGCGTGAGAGCACCAGACGTGTGGCTCACTGGACGTCACCATGAACATGTTTTCTGGTGACTATGCATGTCCCTGGAGACAAGTCTCCATTGTTTGTGCCAAAGGAGGGCAGCAAAGGTATGACACTTTAAATGGCAGATAATCCCAGAATCACCTTCCCCAGGACTGCAGCTGCAGACGGGCCCTCACAGTGGGCTCCTCCAGGAACACTCTGGGCCTGGCTCCCTGCCCCATGACCTCATTCGCACCTCGAAACAATCCTTTAAGGTTGATCCTGTGATCCCAGAGCCATGGAAAGTTGGAGAATGTTCTCAGGCCTGCAGGGCCGTCAGGGCAGGTTGGTACTAGAACCGATGTGCGTGGCTCATGGGCCAGACTCTTTCCCTGCTCCTCCTGGAAAGCCTGGTGGACAGGATTCTGTGCCTGCTTCTCCTGTGTCGCTCAGCATCCAAGCTGGCAGCTCAACAGAGGGATGGTCTGACTATGTCTGTATCTAGAGAGCAGAGTGTCCATTAGAGACCAGAAAAATCCTAAGGGACTCCGGCCTGTAGAAGGAGCAGGGGGCGTGATCGCCAGTGGGCGTCACCTCTGGGGAACTCTGGGCCATCTCACTATCTCTGGCCTCCTTACACCGGTCCACTGGGTTTACCAAACCCAGCAGCTCTGCCTGTTCTCTCAGGGGTCGGTGAAGCTAGGAGCCCCATATCTTCTTTTGCTTCATTAACAGTTGAGACGGGGAGAGTTCAATGGCACTTCTGTCCCAGATCTCAGTGCCTTACCTCTGGAGAGCCTGCTGTATGTAACAAGGTCAACAGGGTCGAGGAAATCCCTCTTTCCACCTTCTCCCAGCCCACTCCACTGGAAACTACCTATTTTTCTTTTTTTTTTTTTCATTTTGGGTACCAGGGATTGATCTCAGGGGCCTTGGACCACTGAGCCACATCCCAGCCCTATTTTGTATTTCATTTAGAGACAGGGTCTCACTGAGTTGCTTAGCACCTCGCTTTTGCTGAGGCTGGCTTTGAACTCATGATCCTCCTGCCTCAGCCTCCCGAGCTGCTGGGATGACAAGTGTGTGTCACTGTGCCTGGCCTACCTATTTTCCTAACCAAACTTGAGGATATCCAGAGGTCCTGATTGTTTAACCTGAAGCTTAAAGGGAGCAGACTCAGTTCCTCTGTGGTCCCCAACTGCTACCATCCCCAAGTCTGGGCTGCATGCACAGTGACAAGAAGCCAGCCTGGAGCCCACAGATAGATATTCCTCTGGCTTCACACACGGCCACACTTCCTGCCTCTTCACACAGTGAGAGACGGAGTCTATAGTGAATAGCTCAGATATTCCCGGGCTGTGTGCTGTAAATCCAGAGGCCATGGGAAGATTAATCGAGCCATGAAGCAGGAGAAGTAATAATTAAACCTATTAAAAAGGAGGTGGCTGGAGAGGGTGCTCGGTGATGGATGGTGAGGTAGGGAGTGCTAGGCACAGTCATCCCTAACAGCTCTGGCCAGGCCACTGTGGCGGGAAGCCTGGAGCGAGTGAAAAATGCGCTGGGCCTGGCTGGCCGAACCCTGCCATTAGTCACTGCTTGGAAAAGCCCAAGTGGGCCTGGTTTCACTCCGGATCACAATAAGAGGCGGGAGGCACCTCATAAGTTAAATGTCGGGGTCCCTTCTGTTTCAGGGCCTGGATGGACTCTGAGGTGCTGAGGTAGCTGCTCCTGCCTCCTGGTTCAGGCCTGGAGCAGGACCAGTCCCGCCTCCTGAGCACCTCCCCAGGTCCCCTGGCCTGCAGAGTGGAGGCCAATTAAAGTGGCACTTACTGCCTTTCCCACCCAGCGCCAACCCAGCCATCCCTGGGTCCCCGTGGTGCTGCCAGGGCCACCAGCCCCTCACTCTCACCTCCGGCTCCCTCCCCCCACGTCTTCTCCTGTGAGTGACCTTCGTCCCTTTCTGGTGTGGGCCGCCTTCCTCCCCTGGCTGTGGGAGATACTGCTGTCTGATTTTCTTCTACCTCCATCACTGCACTCAGGAGAAGTCGGGCACAATGTGAAGGGAAGTGACGTGTTCCTTCTGGGTGGTTCTGGGAAACACTTGGGCTGCGACACTCGGCTCCCTCTTGCCCTGTCTCGGGGGCTGCAGAAGCTGTGCGTCCCCCACGGTGCAGCTCTGGGAAGGTGGCACGTGGCCGGCCTGGATCAGTGAGTCACTTGAGGGCCACAGGAACCTGCTGTCGGCCTCGTGTGACTCCATCACTTGGGTGTTTCAGGCCACTGTTGCTAAGGTGCTATCATACCCCGAGGGATGTGCCACTGGCATGGTGCCAACCTTCTAGGCCTTTGTCACAGCCCACAGGCTCATCCTGCATCCCAAAGAAGCCTGTGAGAGGAGAGGCATCTACTAAGAGAAGTGTCCAGAAGAGCTTTTGAGCCATACGCACCTCTGGGTGCTTTAGACTTTAGCCCTGGATCTAGTGAGACCACTAACGTATGTCATCTTGGACCGAATTACATGGACCCAAACAGAACAGGCTCAGCTTAACTGAGGGTCCACATCCCACCCTCAGGGTTAGTTGATCTGTTTTTGATTAAACGATGCTATTAAAAAGAGAATTAGATCTATTATAATATTTATATAATATAAAATAATCTATTATAATATTTCCTATGAAATCTTGTTAACATCATACATCTGTCCCCAGAATCCCCCATACAAGACCCTCTTGAGTGATTTCCTAGCACTCAGCTTCCCTCTCTGAGGAAGGCTGTGCTCCCAACTTCGGGGGAATGTGAATCATGCCCTTCTCTTTCCCTTTGGCTGTCAGGAGACTGACTGGAAAATGAAGCTCTAATACGACAAGCGGGTCAGCCTCCTGGGCTGCGGGCTGGGCTCTTGGTTCTCCTCTTAGTGTTCTACTTTTTTTTTTTTTTGCTACCCGGATTGAACTCAGGGGCCCTCGATCACTGAGCCCCACCCCCAGCCCTATTCTGTATTTTATTTAGAGACAGGGTCTCACTGAGTTGCTTAGAGCCTTGCTTTTGCTGAGGCTGGCTTTGAACTCATGATCCTCCTGTCTCAGCCTCCCGAGCCGCTGGGATGATAGGTGTGTGCCACTGCGCCTGGCTCTATGTTTCCCTAGGCTTGAATTTTCTATTTCAATTACACCGTCGTTTGATATCATAAGCTAAATAAACAAACAAGCCATCAAAAGCCCCTTCCACACCAGTGGCAGTGCATGGGGCTGCCGCGCCCCCACTTGGCTGCCTGAGCTCTGGATTCATTCCCTGGGCCAGTCCTACCGGCTTTAAGATCCCAGAGGTGCCGGCTACTTGGAGACTGCTTTATGGTGGAAAGGCTCCAGCCAGGATCTCAAGGTCCCTATTTCTGGTTTTACTACTTCACTGTCACATGTGACAAAGGCAAGTTACTACTTCCTCTGGCCTCAGGTTTTCATCTTTCTCAGAAAGCTGTTGTGAAGATCAAACAAAATAGTGAATGCCACAGCCTGCTGCTCCACGTTCTAGGTCACTGATGTTAGTCCAAACAGCTTCATCCTGTGGTTCTCAATATTGCAAATGACAAAGTAAAAAAGCTGCCGCTGCTCCTAACAGTATTCTTATGGAGCGTAAGTCACTCTGAGTCTTAGATGCAGAGTATTTCCTAAGTAAATGCCTTGGGCACCAGCTCATCTCACCAAAGACCAGTGCACAATTATGGGCCCTGGGGACATGATGGCCAAGCTCTGCAGGTGATGACCGAAGGGAACCATTTCCTTAAGTGTTTGGGCTGGAGGGCCCCCTGCAGGGTGTTTGGAAGTGCCTCAGGGAGTTTTGATTGGCAGATTGTCTAGGGTACCAGGAGGAGGTTGTGGGGCCTAGGGTACTACGTGGCTTGCATGTGGTTGGATGTCCCCAAGGCTTCAGGTGCTGACACTTAAGCCCCACTGTGAGGTGGAAACTTAATCCCACTGTGGTGTCTAGAGGTGAGTCCCTTGGGAGGTGACTGACCCTGGATAAGGTCATGGGGTGGAGCCCCTTGGTTGAATACTGGTGGCTTTGTAAGAAGAGGGAGAGACGTAGGCAGACACACACATGCTCCCTGTCCCTTGCCATGTGATGCCCGGTGCCACCTCAGGACTCTTCCAAGAAGAAGACCACTGCCAGGTCCTGGGCCTCTGATAAACCTTTCTCTTCCTAACTTAGTGTGTGGTGTTGTGTCATCAGCAATAGAAAACAGGCGAACCCAGGCGGCACGTGGGGAAGTCAGACAGAGTGAGGAGCCATCTCGTCCCAGATGCCAAAAGCACTACAAAGAGAAACAGTGGATGCTCCGAGGTGATTTTTATACTCTGGAACTACTAATTAATAATCTAAAAAAACAACTTCATTTCTGTACTGTCATCAGTTGAAGTTGTTAAAATAAATCATCAAAGCTAATTAATTGGGAAGTCTTTTGGCTAGTATCCAATAATTTAAGCAAGTCTGAGAAACTGGAAACCTTAATTTGAAAATCCAGCTTACTGGCAGATCTTATTCACCAGTTTCTTATCTGTGAGATGTAATTCATTAAGAAGATAAATTAAAACACCTTGATACATGGGCTTCCTCCCAACTTCATTAAGATTATTAATAAGGGAGAGTGAACTCCTCCTAAATAGTAAGACAGTAGTAGCAATAATAATGACAATAATATACAAAATTCCTCTTTGTGATCTCAGTGCAGTGGTACCAAGAAAAACTGTGACTCACAAACATGTAATCCCAGCTCAGAGTTCTGTCCTAAGCCTTGGTCTAATAAATCCAATTGCCTTTTGGATGTGTCTACCTGGCTACATCTCAGCCGGAAACTCACCATCTCCAAAAATATTTGTTGTACTGTTGAGTTGAATTAAATGGAACATTTTATGGCAATGTCAAAGCCCCTGGACCTTCATAATCTTATTTCACTCTAGAACAAAGGCAGGGTGGCTGGGTCTGCTTTTGAAGATGCTCACAGATGTGATGGTGTCCCTAAGGTACAGATCTAGGACTGACCCACTGCCCACAGCCTCCTGGCCCAGCACTCCCCACCCGCCCTGTTCCTTTGCCCCTCTGAGAATCCGAGGCAGCAATTGCTGCAGAATTCAGCCGGTCAGTCTGTGGTGAGGACAAAGCCCACCCCCAAGCAGCATCACGCCTTCCGCTGAGACGGGATGACAGGATGGCTTGGTCTGCCCAGACCAACAGGGAGTCCTGGAAATGCACAGGAAAAGGGAGGTGGAGTGGAAGAGCTGGCCAAAGGAGCAGCCCTTCAAAATGATTTCACTTTGCAAATTCAATTGCAAAGACAAATGGATTTTCTAGCAAGGCTGGAGAGCAAATTATGAAATCTGCTTTCCCAGGGCAATCGGGTCTGAAAAGCTTCATTTTAAAAATTCACACTGGATTGAGAATTCAAACTCTTATGATTGTGTGAAGTATTCTAGCTAGATTAAGCGTAATGCTATCAAAACAAGTGATTCATATATTCTGCTCATTTTTCTATTAGTACATGGGCTTGTGGTTAGGGCCATTTCAAAAACACGGAAAGGACCAAATGGGATTGCAATCGCAACAGCACTGACTGCTGTCAGCTGTTGTCCCCCATCTAAGGGAGAGGGTTTACTGGACTGGAGGCTTCTGAAGCTGACTTGCTCAAGCACATTACAGAGATGCCACTGATACATGTATTCCTAGAAAGTGCTTGTGATCTACTTTCAATCTGAAAACCCACTTATCTCCTCTATTTGGGTTGCAGGCTCAGGATTACTAGAAATCACCCGAACTTCAGCTTCCCAAG
Organism: Marmota marmota marmota; assembly: GCF_001458135.2. Classification (NCBI taxonomy): domain Eukaryota; kingdom Metazoa; phylum Chordata; class Mammalia; order Rodentia; family Sciuridae; genus Marmota; species Marmota marmota. The sequence goes on along the minus strand of NW_026000130.1, from coordinate 1,793,694 downwards.
CGCTCATTGGTTCATGACACCTCAGCCCCGCCCACACACATCAGCAAGGGGTGCTTTCTTAGCCTGTCTCTTCTTGCAGACCTGTCCATCCACCCTCCTCTCCGAGTCTCCCACTTCTTCCAGGAACCACCAATCTTTCTGCCTCTGGTCACCTAGTAGCCAGGGGGGAACATGGATGCCATTTATCTCAAGACTGAAGAAGACAACTTTCATGCCGCCATGGCTTTTTTCACACCTTTAGTTGTGCATATTTTTACATAATTGAGATTTTACAGTAGATTCAAGATTGAACATAATCTTACCTTTTTTTCAATTATAAAAGTAACACATGATTTCCTCTCTCTTTCTCTCTCTGTACCCCACCTCTCTCTTTTGATACCGAGGATTGAACCCAGAATCACTTTACCGCTGAGCCACACTCCCAGATCTTTTTACTGTTTTAGAGACAGGGCCTCACTAAGTTGCTTAGGCCTCACTAATTTGCTGAGGCTGGTTTGAACTTGTGATCCTCCTGCCTCGGCCTCCTAAATTGCTGGGATGACAGGCCTGTGCCACCACACCCAGCATAAATGATTTTTTTTTTTTTTAGTTGTCAAGGGACTTTATTTTTTATTTATTTTTATGTGGTACTGAGAATCAAACCCAGTGCCTCCCATATGCTAGGCAAGTGCTCTACCACTGAGCCGCCACCCCAGCCCCAGAATAAATGACTTTTTAAAAGGCTTACAAGGGCTGGGATTGTGGTTCAGTGGTAGAGCACTTGCCTAGCATGAGTGGGACCGGGTTCGATCCTCAGCACCACATAAAAATAAAGGCATTGTGTTGTGTCCATCTACACCTAAAAAATAAATATTAAAAAAAAAGTCTTGCAAGCAGACAGCAAAGGCTGTCACCTGGCACTCATTTTCTATCATCATCATCATCATATTTTTGTGTATGTGGGGAGGTGGATGGAACCCAGGACCTCTCGAGTGCTAGCCAAGTGCTCTACCGTAGAGCCACACCCCCGTCCCCAACACTCATTTTTACCTCCCTCTTTCCTGCCTGCCTTTGCTCATGGAGCTAAAAAGCTACATATTGACCTTTCCAGTGTCTGTGCAGCTAGGACTGGTCAAGGGCCACTACTTGGCTGATGAGACAAAAAACAGAAGTCTCCTGGGATTTCCTCTGGGGTTTTTAGCAAAAGCTTTTGCTTTACTGATGATAGGACACAGAATCAGCTCCCTTCTGATTTGAATGAGTCATGATGTCTGGAGCTTCAGCAGCCCTCCTTGGAGCATGAGGCAAATGGGATTAGAATGAGAGAAAAATCAAGAGAATTAGAAAAATAGGCTCTGTTATTCCTGGGCCTCTGAATCTATGTTGGATGCTTCACATTTATTGTTTAGTGAGAAAAACAAGCCTTTATTTGTTTACAGCATTCCAAATAATATTTTCTTTTTTCTTATAGCCAAAAGAATCCTGTTGATATAGAAAATATTTAAAAATACAGAAGCTAGCTCTGTATATATATATATGTATCTTGTGTCTATCATCTATCTAGCCTCGTGATTGTCTGAGATAACCATTGCAACATTTTAATGTAGCTCCCAATACTCTGAGGGTTTTTTGTTGTTTTGATGTGGATTATTTTGTTCATGTTATTGGGATAGCGTTATATGTGCTAATTTTAAAACATAATTAAAACAAGACCAGGTTTTTAAAGGAAGATAAAAAGGATTTTGATGACAGCTATCTGCCACTGGAGCTTTGCTTAGACTTGGATCATTCGACATGGCTTTAAAGGATGTAGACAATCATTTTTCACGTTTCTTAGTAATGAAACTGGTCAGTATATTGTTCTCCACAGCTCCATTCTGCAGGATAAAAAGTGTTTTAGTTTAGTAATTCTTCTGATAGCGTTCACCTCACTGGGCAAAAGGAACTAAGCCATTCCTAAGGCACACTGAGACAGGACCACACCAAACATGGCTCTTGGTAAGGGATTCCATTTGAAATGGGGTGGGTGGCGGGGAGGATGTGGAAAAAGAGACACATTTTCTAGTGTTGAGAGAGGAGCCAAAGAAAGAGGTCTGATGGGGATGGCAGGCCTGAACCTGGCTTTGCAGCCAAAGCCACCTTACTGTGGCCATGCACTGGGAGAAGGTGAGGTCAGGAGCCTGCCCAGAGCGCCCCTCCCTTCTTCCCACCCCCCCTTCTTCTACACCTAATGCAGCCCCCTCTAGGCACCAGTTCCGTGGATCGGTTCTGCCTGGTTCTGTCTAAGAAGACCTGAGGGCTAGGCTCCCTGGGTTCCTCCTCCCATCATCCAGCTTCTGGTCCATCCCATTCTTTCCCCACAGCAACCTGCTTTTTCCTTGGAGTTTCTGCTCCGTATCTTTGGGCATCCAGCTGAAGGTGCTGAACGTCTATAAACTATTAATTCTTAAAGTCAAACATTTTTGAAGGTCTGTTCATCTTCTGAGAACCATTGTTTCCTGTCCCCTATTATGTAGCAATATTTCACTTATCTATTTTTTTCCAGTTTGACTTCAAATAAAGCAAGCTATATCTAGACCTTATATCCACCTATAAATAAAGAGCATGGTTTGTGCTCCAAAGGGCTCTGGACCCATTCTCCAAGCATTGGGGTACAATAGCCAGGTCTCTGTCTCATATCTGTAGCTAGGTGACAGAATGGTAACACATACAATGCCCAGCTCCATTCCCAGGGTACAACAAATCATTTTACAATAAAGAGCTAAAATCATTGACACCTTAGTATGTGCCAGGCACTATTCAAGGCACATCACATGTGTTAATTTAATTCTCACAGAAGAGGGTATGAATCAGGTGCTACAATTATCCTCCTGTTTCAGGTGAGTCACAGAGAGGTTAAGCAATTTACCCAGCATCTCACAGCCAGGAGGTGGCAAACGGGGATTTAAACCCAGGAAATCTGCTTCGAGAGTTTGAGGATGTAACCAGCACACTCTGTAACCTTAATGACCATGGGACAATAAAACAAGGCTTCCATGAGGAGAGAGTGGGAGCCGGGGACGCTAAGGGTCCCAGAGTTCCAAATCATCCCCTGGACTTGCCTGCGGTCTAGCCAGGAGTCAAGCAAGCCCTGGGGTAGGGAGGAGTTGATTCAGTTCCAGATGGAGAGACTGAAGTACAGCTGGGGACCTTAGCATGGACCTGCAGCTGTCCCACCTCCTTAGGCTCAGGCTCTGTGAGCCTCCAGAGGGAAAGACGGTGGTTGGTGACTCTCTATTGACCTGGACGTAATTTGCTATCATGCTTTTATCATTCTTTCAGCAAACGTTTACTGAAGTGCTGGAGTGGGGTCGGAGTCAGGGACAAGATAATGAGCACAGGTTCCTGCCCCCATCCTGGTGGGGCACAATCGTGACCCTGGACAGGCCCCCAGCTTCTGGGTGCTCATGTAATAGCCACGGATGCTGCCAAAGCTCTTCTAAGTGGGAGGGGGAGAAAAAGAATAAAGAATGCCTTTCCACCTGGAACTCTGGTAACACAAAACAGTTGAGATCAATACTGTGCAGGCTCGCAGAAAGAGGATCATATTTCTTCCACGATGTGCTTCTTACCTGCGATGGTTTATGCAGGACTGTTTAAAAAAAGTATTATCACCAATCATTAATAGGACATACCAGCTGGCTTCACGCTGGTTTTTAAAAAATCATTAATGAAATTTATTTGGCATAAAGATAAGCTCATAAGTAATTCAGAAATGCTCAGTCCATTAAATAATAAAAAAAATGTTGCCTAGCTTGCTACAAAAATCTGGGTAAGAGACAAAAGGATGAGCTTTCTCTTATGAGACATCTGCATAAATTAGGTGAAAAAACGCCTGGCTCGGGGCTCAGCGACTGCACACACACAGGCACGTTCCTTAGAGGACAGGAACACAGAGATTGGAAAGCAGCAGAGTGACTGTAAGCTCTATTAGTGAAAGACACTGTGCCCTCAGGGCAGAAAACAACATGTGAACAAGAGAGATGCTTAGGTTCTAGGGAGGGGAGGGGAGGAGNGGGGAAGGGAGGAAGGGAGGAGAGACAGGGGAAGGGAGGGGAGAAGAAGGGACTGGAGGGGAAAGGAGAGGAGAGGAGAGGAGAAGAGAGGAGGGGAGGGGATGGGAGGATGGACTGGGCCCTGTCCTCCAAGCAGATGTGAGGTGACTCGGCAGCACTGAGTGGGTTCTACATCCCCACAACCCGATTCTTGGGCTAGAACAGCTCGCCCTGATGACAGTTCCTGAACCACATGGGGCCACAGGGAGACAGTGAAGCAATGCACGTTCCCAAGAACAAGCAGCCTTTCTTTAACCTAAAGAGGCAGCCCACCCGTAAGTCAGTTACTCATGCCTGGGCTAAACTCTGGACAGGTCCCTCACGTGGGTGAATACCACAAAGGGAGATGGAATTGGGCTTGACCATGGAGAAGGGAGCTCCAGGGTCCTGGAGCCCAGTGATGGGCAGCGGCCCCCACCCCAGGGTGCCCGAGGTCTACCCACTCTCTGCGCTCCTTTTCGGGTCCCCCTTTCTGCGGTGGTTCACTGAGTCCTAGTGACTGCGGTCTAGACAGCACCTCCACAGAAACCACAGCCTTCCTGAGGTGTGCAGGGTGAAGGCCACTGTGGGTGGCTCTTCCCCCTGTCCCGCAGCCACTGCGCAAACATGGGGTTGGCAAAGGAACAGAGGCACGTCCCATGACACGCTAAGAGGTATCTAGAAGACTGTCCCGGGCCTGTGAGCTGAATGACAGTTAAGGCAGGACTGCTCAGAGCCTTCCGCATGATGACGTGGGATTCCTGGAGGGGACCTACTATCCCAAATTATCTGGCCACCGAGCCAGCCCACCCACACCACCCCGAAGAGTGCTTCTACGGACAGCTTGTACTCCAGCCGAGTTTTAAAAACACCCCAGTAAAGTGAAATGCTCCTGTTTAGATGGATTCTTTAAGGTTTTGATGTAATACAGTCATTACACAGTCAAGCCCCCTCTGGAAGGATGTGCCATTGGCAGGGCCACCAGCAAGTCACTGAGCCCTGGTGCCACAGGCAGCTTCTCTCTGGACTAGGGCAGGGAAGGCCTCTCGGTCTAGAATCGGGATCCAGTGATTTTGCTGGACCTTTGATTGGGGAGGATTTATGACTGAGGATCTCTGAAAAGCCTGGTCCTCGATTCCACCGAGCGCAGGGACACAGCCCGAAGGACGCAGCAGTGATGTACCCCACGAGCAGCTTTTGTGCCCCTTAAAGGAGAGAATGGTAGCAACAATCAACCTTCCTGACCCCGGCTCCCTCACACAGCAAAGGCTGAGCCTGGGAGTGAGGCCAGTCTGCACCGAGAGGTGCTGCGACAGAGGGACACGCAGGATTTCAGACCACGTGAGGAAAAGAACGTAGGGTGTCATCTCTTTCCCTGCTGGACTACACGTTGAAATAATGGGTTAGAGAAATATTATTAAAATGAATTTCACCCTTTTCTTACCTTTTAAAATGCAGCTACTAGAAAAACGTAACTGACACTTGCGGCTCGCCTCTTCACTAGCCAGCCCTGAACTGCCCCGTTCACCTGCCCTCCAGGACCCGGAGCTCGGGAAGAACACCACCTTACCTTCTCTATTTCCAGAACTCCGCTCCGAGTCTGGCCCACACCAGAGCCTCTGTCAGGGTGGATCCCCAGGAATTGGCTCTCCGGGGCCAGACCCCCTTCCCTATTAGAAGGGCAGTAAAGAGACAGGCTGTTTAGAATTATTTGAAGCTCAATCAGCAAATTGCTTAATTTCTCTGAACTCCATTTGCTCACTGAGACACAGGATAGGTGAGGGTTAAATGGAGTGTTTATGTAAAGCACACCATCATCTACTTCACCAAATGATGGACAGGATTGAAACTCTGTGACCGGGTTTCAGCTGTAAAAGGTGGGCCAAGACCCACCCGCAGACCCACACAAGCCTAAGTGGTACCTGAAGACAGGGCCAGGCTGCTGCGAGGCAAGCCGCTGAGGAAACGGCCATGTGCAGGGACCGAATCACAAACGCTGCAAGGGTGCTTGCGTTAGCCAGGCTGGAATCATCCGCTTAGCTGTCGCAGGGAACAGTGCGTGGGGTGCTTTGGGGCTTCTGTCCTACTCTGACATCCACAGTGACAGCAACCTCAAGTGTGGACACCCAGCACACAAACCTTTCTCCACAGAGAACATCAGCAGGGCCAGGCGTTTGGCCAGTCTGCAAACCAGAGGTTCTCAAGTTGGGGGTACAAGTTAGAATCATCAAGGGAGGTTTTCAAAATCCCAATGCCAGCCCAGACCTCAGACCAATCAGACCATCATCTCAGAGGGTGGGCATCGGTGTTTGGCAGGCTCCCCAGGTGATTCCAAACGTAGCCGGGGTTAAGATCCCCCGCTGTCATCCCCTTCGCAGTCCAGCATGTTCTCAGACTCAGGGGAAGAACAGAGGCTCAGGGTTGGGGAATTAGCAGGCTCCGGCCTTTCTTGGCTGCATGATCTTAGCCACATGACTTATCCTGTAAAGCGGAGCTAGTAATATCTGTCTCCTGAGCGTGGGGAGGGTGACGAGGGTGCCAGGACCTGCACACAGTGCCAGGCACACGGGGACTGAGGAACGGCCCTTGTCCTCATCATGATTCTCCTCACCTCAGGGGAAGTGGTTCCTGGGGGGGTAGTCACCCCACTCTCTCCTCCACTGGCTGGGGAGAGCATGCGGACACCAGCTTCTTTAAACTTAATGTGCATGCGGGTCACTGGGACCTTGTTGACATACAGAGACTGATCTCTTCGGCTTAAGATGGGGCATTCCCACATCCCCAAGTTCTAACAAGCCCCAGGTGCGGAGATTCCAGTGATCATGGGACCCACTTTGAGGGCCACAATGGTACACGGCAAAGGCTTTACTCAGCAAACTGCTGTGACGCGCTTCAGGGAAATACCATCGTGTTACCTATTCTGTTGAAACCTCAAGCCATTTTTATTTTGAGAGAGGTTACAGCAGCTTAACACCCCATGAAGGAATCATCCTAAGTCAGAGATCCCCAGAGATAAGAATTTTTGAGCATCAAAAAGGAAGAATGAGGTGAGAGCAGAGGTGCGGGTACATAGAGTGACCTTCCTAGCACAGGAGAATCTAGAAGAATCCAACTGCCCCATTAACCTGTAGGAGCTGGGACATTGACATTCCTAGGACAGACCCCAACAATAGCAGAATACGAGCATTTGAATATTCATCAAGGTGGATGAAGACCACTGTTTTTCATCTTAGCTTTCCTTTCTTTCCCTCCCTCCTTCCTTCTTTCCTTGTTCTTTCTCTTTGCCAATGGCCAACATTTAATTCAACTTAATGAACACACGTCTGAACCACCAAGTGTGGAACACACCCCTGCCCTCCTTCCCCCACAATTAAAGACCTGTCCGTCTCCCTTTGATCCTGAGGAAAAGAGGAGATTCATCACAACCTCCGAGGAGCTTTCCGCTGCTTCTCCCACTTTAGGAAAATAATAATAAACTACCTCTTTGGTGCCTCAGAAACTTCCTCAGTTTCACTTCGTAATGAGATGAGGCTGGTGATTCTTGACAATGTCCATCATTCTGTTTTAGCATAATAATCTTGATCTTGGAGAGCACTCTACTGGAATGAGAGTCTTTGTTTTATACATGTGTATCCAGCTTTACATACAAATATGTCCTTTAAAACTTGGGCATGAGAAACTGCTGTGTGATGCAGATGCAGAAAGATGGCAGATGCAGAAATATAGTTGGCTATTTAGGGTTTTCTATGAAAGATGATTTTAAAAACCAGCCTTGAAAATCTACTTTGTCTTTTGGAAAATTTGGATTTTCATTTTGTTATGAGTGAACTGGATCACCTCTATGTTTTCTCTCTCTTTTCCTGTGTTCTACCTCAGAACCACACATACCCCCAGCCCTTTTTATGTTGAGGCAGGGCCTCACTAAATTGTGGAGGCTGGCCTCCAACTTGTGATCCTCCTGCCTCAGCCTCCTAATTAGCTGTGACTGCAGGCATGCACCACCATACCAGGCTGATCACCCCAATTGTTGATCATCTCTACAGAAGTCCTTTCCAATATCATGGGTTCTGTTTCTTGGAGGGTTTGTTTGTTCTGCTTTCTTGGGAACATGGCTTTTATTTGTCATCAGAGAAAAATCACACAGGATAAAAATGAGTTTGAATACTTTCCCCCAAATTATAACATAGAATTCTGAAACATATGGATTTGGCCCAGGAAGCCACAGATCTTTCTGAGGATTGCTCAGAAGATGCTCAATTTTCATTTTTATCAGGCACCTTCCATGGTGTGGTGGTTTTGGCTAACAACGGCAATATCCAGGATGCCCACAGACGCTGGTGGTGCCTGCCTGGAGAGTAGAGTCACCCCTCAGTATGCAGGGGGCTGCCTCTGCCAAGACCCAGATGCTCACGACCCAGGGACACTGTGCTGTTGTGTGTACACAGAACTTAAGCACATCTTACCATGTACCTTAGATCAGCCCTGGATGACTTCCCACAACACACCCAGTGTGAGCTGTAAATAGCAGGTAACGTATAACTGAGGGGATGAGAGATGAACAGAGTCTGTATGTGTTCAGTACAGGTGCAGTTTTTCCCCCAAATATTTTCATCCAAGGTTGGTTGAATCTGTGAATACGAATCTGAGATCAGGAGCCACAGAAGGCTGGCTGCAGGGACCTCAGTGTGAGGGGCCAGAGGTGATCAGGCAAGGACCGTGGATAACAAATCCAATAAGCCTTTATTTGAAAGACTTATCTAATAATTGGATATTATATTGAAGCTTAGTTTCATTTCTTAACTTAAAAAAAAACTTTTCTAAGGTAGATATTTTTGGCTAAAAATCAGATTCCTGATCAATTTTGTGAAATATATTTATCAACCAGGTACTAAATCTGTGACCTTTGGTAAACTGTTTATCTTCTCTAAGTCTCAGTCTCTTCAGCTACAAAGTGGTGATTCTACCTGCTGCTCAGGGCTGTTCTGGGGACAGGAAGGCAGACCAAGGATTCAGCACACAGCCTGGAATGGAACCAGCTCTGTACAGGGGCATTATCATTTTTTATTATGGAGCCTGAAAATTCACTAGTTTTTAATTATTTTCTTCTGTCCCTGGACTAATCCCTAATACAGCAATCAGAAGAAGACACCAGTCACAGCTCAGAAGAGTCAGAGAATTTGATTTATAAAACTGTGGCCATTATACCAACTATGCTTAAGAGGCAGATGATTCGTGTTGTCACATCCTGGTGACCATAGTCTCCAAGGCTCATACTTCAGGGAAAAGGGGTAATGCAGAGCTATAGCAGTAAAAAGAGACAAGAGCAGAGTGAGAAGGTATAAAACCTGAGAAGACAGAAGCGTAGGCCTGGAGCTTGGGGTGCAGCTCTAATGGCTCGACTCATGTTCCTGAGTTTGGCCTGTAGAAGCAATTATGCACTATGAGGTCTGTACCTTCATAAATTACCTATTCAATAGGACAATCCTCTTGATGTGTAAACTGAGTGGACTGCTGTCTTGCTGCACTTCCTAAGCACAGTTCTGAGCCTTGCCCCAGGAGCCAATGTACGAACAGCCAGGAGAAACGTGTTCTTCTCTAGGCTCCGCAAGGAATCTGTTGTGTGATCTCATGTTCATCAAAATATACCCAAACACAATTTTTCTCAACAGCAAAGTCAAAGACTTGCAGTGCACAGTATTTTACTAAAAGCCGTTCCACTCTGGGACTCTGTTCTGAAAGCCACTTGACTCTAGAACATGCTGATGTTCTAGTTTTCTTCCATGACACTAACATTGTTGGGAAGAACCCTGCTGACAGCTTCTTTGGGGCCATTAAGCCAAAGGGCACAGGCCCCTCAAACCTTCAGCAAATACATCTGTGCTGAACGATAGGCTCTCCCCCCAGTGGCTCTTGAAAAATGGCTCCAGTGGCTTCTGGGATGAATGCGGAGAGATCATCTTTGGGTGTCTAGATCTGACATTATGAGGCAGCAAGACCAAGATCGAGTTTCTTGAGGTGTCAATATGGTAAACCTTTGAAAAGAATCTAAAGACCCCGTTTTCAATCCTGTCCTTGACCTTAGCTGGACATGATTCCCCCCATACACTTTTTACTTTGAAGTGATTACAGTTTCTAAGGAAGTTGCAAAGACAGCATGGTGACGCTTCGGTTTCCCAGGGTAAACACCTAGGAGGGACTGCTGGGTTGTTGCCTTACGTTGTTTGGTTTTCTGATAGAGAACCAGTCTCACATTCCTGGTATCGCACCCTAGCTTGGTCATGATGTGAAATTCTGTTTATGTGTTGCTGAGTTCTATTCACTAGTATTTTGTTATAATTTTAACATCTATATTCATGAGTTTTATTGGTGTGTACATAAATACTGTATGATAATATCTGTCTGTCAGATATTCTTTGCCTGATCTTGGTATCAGGGTAACACTGGCTTTGTAGCACAAGTTGGGAAGTTTTCCCTGCTTTTCAATTTTCTAGAAGTGATTGTAGAATTTGTATGAAATCTTTAAATGTTTGGTAGAATTCTCCAGTGAAACCATCTAGCCCCAGAGAATTCTTTTTTGAGTCTTTTAATTATGAATTCAATTTTCTTAATAGTTACAGCACAGTTCAAATTATTAATTTCAAGGAGTTGGTCCATGTTATCTCAGTTGTCAAATTTTTCATGTAGAATTTTTAAAGGAAGTTCCTATTCTTTTAATGTCTACAGGCCAACAATGATAGCCCTATTTCATTTCCGGTATCGGTCATTTGTGTCTTCTATTTTTCTTTGTTAGCTTTGCTATAAATCTGTCAATTTATGGTTCTTTTATCAAGTCTTGCTTCCTGTTTATGATTCTATACTTTCCACTCACTGATTCCTGCTCTTACCGTCACCGCATCCTCTGGATGCTTTGAACCTGCTCTGCCCTTTTCCTGGTTTCTTCAGGCGGGAACTCAGGGACTGAGATGTCCCTCTTCTCACGTGAGCACTTGGTGCTCTAAGTGTCCCTTCCACTGCTGCTTTAGTTGACTCCCACAGTTTGATGTATTTTCACTAGTTCAATGTATTTCTTTCATTTCCCCTGAGACTTCCTTTGTGACCTGTAGATTATTTCAAAGTGTGTTGTTTAGTTTCCAAGCATTTGGAGATTTTCCAGCTCTGTTATTAGTTTCTTGTTTGATTCCATTATCATTGGAAATAGTGTATGATTTTTAAAAAATTTTTTTAGTTGTTGACAGAACTTCATTTATTTATACCTGGTGCTGAGAATAGAACCCACTGTCTCGCACATGCCAGGCAATTGTGCTTCCACTGAGCCACAGTCCCAGCCCCAGTGTACGATTTTGATTCTCCTAAATTTGCTGAAATTTCTTTTATGGCCCGGGATACTATCCACCTTGATAAATATTCAAATGCTCATATTCTGCTATTGTTGGGTGGGCTGTCCTAGGAATGTCAGTATCCCAGCTCCTGTAGGTTAATGGGGCAGTTGAATTCTTCTTCTAGGTTCTCCTGTGCTAGGAAGGTCTACTCTATGTACCCGCATTTCTGCTCACTTTGTTTTTTCCTTTTTGATGCTCCAAAATTCCTTCTGTCATTTTCTTTGTATTAGGAATACCTTCTAAAGCCGTTTGTTTGGAGGAAGTCTGCTGGGGACAGACTCTTGATTTTCTTTTTGGTACCAGGGGTTGAACCCAGGGGAGCTTTACCCCTGAGCTACCTCCCCAGCCCTTTCTTTAAAATTATTTTATTTAGAGACAGGATCTTGCTGAGTTGCTGAGGGCCTCACTAAGTTGCTGAGGCTGGCTTTGAACTGGTGATCCCTCCTGTCTCAGCCTCCCAAGCCACTGGGATTATAAGTGTGTGCCATTGCACCCAGCTAAATTCTTGATTTTCCTTCAGCTAAGGAATGTCTTGACTTCCATCATGGCTTGATATAGAATTCTGGGTTGACACAGTTCAGCACTTGAAAACTGTTCTGCCACTTCCTTCACAGCACTACGGCTTCTTTTCTTTCATTTAAAACAATTTGTTCTTATTAGTTATACATGACAGTAGAACACATATTATACATATATGAACTAAAACTTCTCATTCTTCTGGTTGTACATGACGTAGAATTACATGGTAATCATATGTGCACATAGGATGGTAATGTCAGGGTCATTCTATTATCTTTCCTATTCCCGTTTTCCTTCCCTTCCCTTCATTCCCCTTTGTCTAATCCAAAGTTCTTCTATTCTTCCCTACTCTGCCCCTTTTATTGTGAGTCAGCATCCACATATCAGAGAGAACACTTGACCCTCAGTTTTTGGGGATTGGTTTATTTCACTTAGCATTATACTCTCCAGTTGCATCCATTTATAAGCAAATGCCATAATTTCATTTCTCTTTATGGCTGAGTAGTATTCCATTGTGTATATATACCAAAGTTTCTTTATCCATTCATCTTTTGAAGCGCTCCTAGGTTGGTTCTATAGCTTAGCTATAGTGAATTGGACTGCTACAAACATTGATATGGCTGCTTCACTATGGTATGCTGATTTTAAGGCCTCTGGGTATAGACAGACACCTAAAGCTCAAGAAGTAAAATCAAGAATGAATAAATGGAATGGATTCAAACCAAAAAGCTTCTTCATAGCAAAAGAAACAATCAAGAATGTAAAGAGAAAGCCTATAGAATGGGAGAAAATCTTTTCCCCTGCACCTCAGATAGAGCATTAATCTCCGGGATATATAAAGAACTCAAAAGATTTAACACCAAAAAAACCCAAAAAACAAATAACTCAATTAATAAATGGGCAAAGGAACTGAACAGACACTTCACATGGTCAACAAATATATGAAAAATGTTCAACGTCTCTACCAATTAGAGAAATGCAAATTAAAACTATACTGAAATTTTATCTCACTCCAGTCAGAATGGCAATTACCAAGAATACAAGTAATGATAAGTGTTGGCGAGGATGTGGGGGAAAAGGCACACTCACACATTGCTGGTGGGACTCCAAATTGGTGCAACCACTCTGGAAAGCAATACGGAGATTCCTTAGAAAACTTGGAATGGAACTACCATTTGACCCAGCTATCCAACTCCTTGGTTTATACCCAAAGGACCTAAAATGGGCTCTACAGTTTCTGGTAAGAACTCTGCTGTCCTCAGAATTGTTTTTTCCCTTTATATTTCCTGTGGCTGTCTGTCCTTAGTTTTCTCAAGTTTGACAACACAGTGTCTGTATCGATATCACTAGGCTTTTTCTATTGGGTTCATTCAACTTCTCAATTCTCTAGGTTTTTGTTTTTGCCAATTTGGGGAAGTTTTCAGCCATTATTTCTTCAAATACTTTTTAAGCCTCATCCCCCTTCTCTTTCTGGGGACTCGAATGACATGAATGTTGGCTCTTCTATAGACCCACGTGTCTCCAAGGCTCTGTTCATTTTGTCTGGTCATTCCTCTGTGGCCTAGCAGAGGTAATGTCTAGTGTTCAGCCTTGATTCTTTTGTTTCCTCTTCCTTCTGTTGCTAGCCTCTCTGTTGGAATTTTTATTTCAGTTATCATGTTTTGTTAGTTCTAAAATTTCTAGTTGCTTCTTCCTTAAGCTGTTTCTTTGCTGAGGCTATTTTTTCCCATTTGCTTCAAGCATATTGATAATTGCTCATTGAAGCATTTCTATGACACTTACATTGAAGTTTTGTCACTGAGTTTTAACATCAGTGTGGCCTCAGTGTTAGCATCTGTTAGTTGTCTTTTCTCATTCCGTTTGAGACCTTCCTGATTTTGGGTGTGATGTGTGAGTTTCAGTTGACCGACCTGGATGGTTTTGATATTGTGAGCTAGGTCTAAGTATCATGTTTTGACAGGTCTCCTCTGACACCACCCCAGAAGGTAGGTTAGAAAGTAGGCTCCCTGCAGCCTGTGGAGGGAAGCTCATAGCTCAGACTCTGCAGGCAGGCAGGGATGGGGTGGGGCAGGGTTTTTTCTGCTTTCTGTCTGGCACAGAGCAGTCTGTCTAGAAGTTTCCTGCCTTGCTAGATTTCACTCTGTGATCTTTTGGCTAAAGAGCAAGCATTTCTTAGGACTGTACTTCTTTTTTTCTGCACCCAGGTGTCCAGGTTACTAGTTTCTTCAGTCTGGGACACACAAAGCAAAAAGTAAATCTAGGGAACTTGCTACCATGTGGTGTCCCAAGGTCCCTCTGCCTTCTTCTTTTTTTTTTTTTTTTTAATTATTTTTGTAGGTGTAAATGGACAGCATTCCTTTTTGTTTATTTTTATGTGGTGCTGAGGATGGAACCCAGTGCCTCACACATGCTAGGCAAGTGCTCCGCCACTGAGCCCCAGCCCCAGCCCCTCTCTGCCGTTCTTATATGTGTTTATATATAAGGTCCAGATGTTTTAGTTGTGTGTAGTGAGAGGAATTGGGAAAGGACATGGATCTCATTTTCCTAGAAGGGGAAGTTGCAGTACAGACTTGAACAAGTCACCTCAACTCTGTGATAAGGAATTATTGTGCCCAGTGCTCAACACATGGAAAGCAGCTCACTCAATGATAACTGAAGCAGGCCAGGTGAAATCGAAATGATCTGAAATGAAGGCATAGCTTCCTGATGCTGTGGATGAAGAGAAGTTAAGAGTGAATTGACTCCTGTTATTGTGTGTGGATAATTTCTAGTCTTTCAGAACTATACTTAATTCTTCTCTTTTACAATTAAGAAAATGCTTATTTCACATTATAAAAAGATTATTCGAAAAATAAACAATGGTTTACTAATTCCATTAATGAATTAAATTTCAAAAATTTTACGCTCCAAATGCCTTCGGCAGTCTGGTGAACTGGAGTTATTGAGGAGGAAACCTGGGTTGAGGGGTGCTCCTGACAACCACAGGGGAGCCCTAGCAAGGGCTTGCAGCTGGCAGGGGGCGGCCAAGTGCAGGAAGGCAGGGCAGAGGCCGATGGACTTGGCATCGAGAGCCTTGGTGACTTCAGCAAAGACCTTTAAGAGTGGTGGGGGAAGAAGTGAGATTTCAGGTGGTTGAGGGGAAAAAAGAGCTGAGGAAGTAGAATTTAGGAAAAGAGAACCTAAGAGAAGGAGGATGAAGAGGGGAGCCACGCTGGGGAGGGAGCAGAGGCCCTGTGGACCTGACGGCTTCTCTTCTTGCTGTTGTTATGAAGGTCATTTCAAAAGAGAGGCCAAGAAGCCTCAGAGACAGAGTGGACATGTGGCATAAACACAAAAAAGAAACAATTCCAAGACTGATTACTCCCTTAACCCTGCAGATTCGGTGCTTCTCAATCTACTTTGAGGAAGGGCCAGGGTGGGGATTCGGCTTTTTATGATCCTCTGCGGACCCATCACTACTGAGGAAAAAAAAAAAAAAAAAACCCTCAGCAACGCGCAGGTGCGACAGAGGTTGGCAAAGCTCATCTTTGTGTCTGCGTGCTTAACTCCTCCTGGGCAGGTGACAGGTCACAGGCCAATCATCGGTGCTGGGCCTGCAGGGCTCTCTAACGCTGAGCTCTCAGGTCCTGTCTGTTGAGTCGCATTCCATGGCCAGTAGGGCTGCAGTTTCCTCTTCCAGAGGGAGCTCTCGGGGCAGGCTCTCAAGCCACCTTCCCCCTGCTACGGGATGCTCATGCATTCTTGACTTGCCAAATAGGCGAGCACCAGCTCTCTGCCATGGCCTGCTCCCCGCCTTTCCACCTCCCTTCTGAAAGGTGCAGGAGCAGATGAGTATTTCACTAGGAATGCAGATCTGTCTGAAGAATGAGACTCTCCTGTTCCTGCCAGAACCTCAAATGCTGAGAGATGGTCCCAGAGGCTCTCTTGGTTTTGTCCTCTGTGGAGAGCTGGGCTTGAGCATTCCCAACACACGAAGGCTGGCTTCCCCCAGAGGGAAGTGACCTCACCAAGTGCCTCTCTTGTGACCTCATCTCACGGTCACAAGGCTTTGCTTCTGTCATATTCCATTGGTTAGATGGCATCCCTAAGGCTGGCCCACATGCAGGCAATGGAGAATTAAACTGCACTCTTTGAAGAATGTCAAACAATCTGGATGTATTTTAGCACCACTGTGCTCCTTCAACATTTTCTGATAAGTTTAATTCATTGTGTGGAATGAATGATAGTATCAGCCAGTAGGAGTTGAAGCAAACAACTGTCTGACACAGACATCATTATAATCTCAAGATCCTGTCAAAGCTGTTAGGACTCCTTGTTTTTATGAATGTTTAATAATGGATAAAAGGATGTACTGCTAGACTCTTGGGAAATGAGATCCAAAAATCTTCGAGTGCTCCAATACATTTCTTTCTGCCACAAATTTTAAGAAACACCGAGCAAATGTTGACAAGTATTTGTGCAAGGGAAGCTTTAATAACTAATATAACAAGAGGGTTGGAAGTGTGAGATTGTGTGTCTTTCCTCCCACCCTGTATCCCCACCAAGATGTCGACTCTGGCGACAGCCCGTCCCTCCATCTGCATGGATGATGGGAGCCAGAATCGATCCAGGAATATGCTACTGTTTAGGACTGCAGTGACACTGATTTGATCCATGCAGCTCAGGCTTTAATAGTTTGGGAAAATCCTGAGCCTTACTGAAGAAGTAGCCCGCAGACAGGACGTGAGGGACCCTGTGCCCTGCTGGCTCCACAGCCTGTGCACTCTGTCACTGGGCGGCGCTGCCTCTCTAAACGCCAGCACGAAGCTCAATATGCAGCAGAGATCTGAGGTGGCTTCTATTCCATTAAAAGGAAATCAATATTGTTGAGCTGAACTCAAAGAGATGAACAAAGAATCGAGGACAGTTCGGGTGAACGGAGAATAACAATGACAGCCAGCTCTCAAACACACATACTGCAGGGGGTCGGGGCAGATGCCCGAAGTCCCAGTGACTCTGGAAGCTGAGGCAGGAAGATCACAAATTTGAGCCCAGCCTTGGCAACTAAGCGAGACCCTGTCTCAAAATAAAAAATAAAAAAAAAAAAAAAGGCTGGGGATGTGGCTCAGTGGGACAGCATCCCTGGGTTCAATCCCTGGTACTGGGGGGAAAAAAATCGCAGATACTTACAAAGACCAATGTGAACATGAATCATAAGACTCCAAATTCTCCTGTGTATGAACTCTCAGGGGCATAGAGCGACTGCTTTCATCCTCAGTTTGGGACTGGGGAAAATGAGGTGGAGTGGGGTGGAGGCTGAGGGGAAGGAATGTGAAGATGCTACCAAAGTCAGCAGGGTGACTGAGCCCTTCCGTAGGCACACACTGTGCCGCGGGCCATGGGCCACAGGCTCTTGAAGAAGCTCCCACCCTAGACGGGAAAGAAGATATGGAAAGAAACAGGAACACAGCACGACACCCCACACGAGAAAATGAACGCAGCTTTGAGAAATGAGCGTGACCTCCAACACCCACAAGTTCCCTTTCAAGACGATGGCAAGGAGGGCGACCCACAGGGACAAGGACAGGATGGCCTTGATCAGGGCTCTTATTTCGATTCAGGGCAGTTTAGGCAGGAGGCGGTTAGGGGTCCTCTGCTGGTGGAGGTTGTCTGCTAGCTACTCCCCAGGAGAGCCTGGCCGACTCCCCCGTGCAGCTTCCGGTTAGGGTGGCACATGGGCCCCTCACTTCCTCCTCTGCTGTTAGGGACCACAAGCACCAGAGGAGCAAGTTTAAAACAGGGAACTGTAGGAGATTGAAGGGTTTCCACTGCCGGAGGGGGAGGGGGGAAGCCTGCCAAGAGGAGGAAGATGCTACTGAGACCCACCAACGCGGGCACTGGAAACCCGAGGCCCCTCAGTGTCCAGCCGGGAACCAGCTCTGCGATTCCAGCCCCTTAACTTCTCTCAGCTAAGTTTCTGTTGTGGTTTTGTAAACACTAGGGGACTGGAGAGCACAATCCCTACCACCGCTCTCTAGCCCTGACACTGACGATCTTAACCATGTTCCCAGGAGAGCCTCCCTGGCCTGCTGGGTCCCTCCGTCCCTGCACAGCCTGCCTTGGCGTCCGGCCGGGCCAAGCCTCCTTTCTCTCTTCTCCTGGCTGAGTTCACACGGGTGTCCAGGATCACACCAACTGCAGCCACCCAGATGATCTGTGCAGAAAGGTTAGCCACCCGTCAGCAGCTCCCAGGGCAAGGAGGGTGCTGTCTCCAGGAAGGCAGCCAAGGATCAGCGCTGGTTCACAGGAAGGACCTGGGGGTGGTGCTGGCTGCCTGGGGGACGTTGGATGTCTACCTTCCTCACCCAGGAGGTTGGGAAAGTCTGTCCTGACTCTTAGCAGATTAGTGGCAGGGACAAAGGAAGCACTTCATAAAGCACTGCCGAGGTACAGAGCATCCTGGTGATGGCCAGTGTGGGGACACTGCAGACTCAGGGGCCCGTCAGCCAGAAGTCTCTCAAGGACAGAGCTGTGTGTGCTGTTGCTCCCTGGGAGGAAAGTTGATAGAAACCCTCAGAGCCTCGAGGCTGATGGGCCTGTGAATCTCTCTAGAAGTAATAAGGTCCCAGTGGACCCTTTCTCGAAGGAAGTTTTTAATGTGACAGTGAACTGGCAGTCACGCCATCCACATCAATCCCACTCAGACTCAGCCTCTGGAGTACCTGCCCCCAGAACCCACACTGCACAACTGTCCTATCACTTCCCACTTAGACAACACACACGCCACTCACTGTCCTGTGAAGGGTTCCAAGAAGTTAGGATCTTGGTTATGACTGACTTCTGGATTCCCAAGATGTGTTTCTTGGGACTATGGACATTTAACACAGCCAAGCTATCCATGGGCCTGGACCTTCCTGAAATGGCCAATTCCACGTAACACTCTTCTCAATAAAGGCAAAGATTAATTATGTGTATAACTGAATAGGAATATTTTTTATAACTCTCCAGGATATTTATTAATACAAACAAATCCATAAATCAGAAGTATTTTCTTTTCAGATCAGATTCTTGAGACTTCATTTTTTAACTTGAAAAATATGATAATGGGAAATGATGTAAACTCTGGGCTAACCAGCATGGTCTGAGAATATAAAGCTGCACTTAATTTTTAAATACAAAAGGAGAAGAAAAAGAGGGAGAGAAGGAGGAGGAGGGAGAAGAGTGATGTCAAAAACACCAGGCACATGAGTTCAAGTAGCTCTGCACTGCATACAGACGAGGAAGCAGGTCAGAGAGGCCAACAGAACCCACAGTACAAGGCCAGAATCTTTGGCTCACACTTGGGTTCATGCACGGAGGCCTTCCTTGACCACCTCCGAGAAGATCCCAACTCCCTCTTCTTCTCTATCAGCTCTCTGCCCTTTTCCATCTCTTTACCTGGCTTTGTTTTCTTTCAGAGCACTTGTTTGTTTGTTTAAAAACACAAGCAGGGCTGGGCACAGGAAGTACATGCCTGAGGCAGGAGGATAGCAAGTTCAAAGCCAGCCTCCGCAATTTAGCAAGGACCTAAGCAACTTAGTTTCTGTCTCAAAATAACAAAAGACAAGGGCTGGGGATGTGGCTCAGTGGTTAAGTACCCCTGGACTCAATCCCCACCCCCCTACAAAACAAAAAACAAAAAATAAAACAACCATGAGCAGGAATTTTGTTTCATTCCCTGCTTTATCTCTGATACCCCGGACAGGCCTGAGACCTAGTTGGTGTTACATGAAGGAAGGAAGGAAGAGCGCTAGGTGCAGGTGTTCTCCATCACGTCTCCCTGAGAGGGTGCAGTGAGAAAGCAGAGGCAAGCGTATGCACTGTGCTTCACAGTCACAGTCATCCCCAAGAGCCGGCGGAAGTTCCAGAGGAAAAGTCCAGGTGGCTGTGGAGACGATGTATCAGTATTTCACCAAGGGAAAGGAAGAGCTGGCTCCTAGGTACGGAGGGACAGCCTGCAGCTGCTGCAGGCCCTTCCACAGGGACAGACTTTCCTTCCCATCAGCTCTGTTACAAGATCAAGACACAGCCTCCTCTGTGAAGAGTCCAAGAATTCAGTCAGATGATTTGTATCTTATTTTTGCCACACGAAGGACAATTTAATACCAAAACAGCCCCCAGAGCTTTTGCATAGTTAATTCCACAACCACTAAATCTCTTCTGACTCAGCAGCAAAAGCCACACCAACCCAGGGACAAGGAGCCATTTATTACCCCCAAACAGGCTCTTGGGTTCTTCTGCAATGACTGTGTCTCTGTCATGGTAATTGATTTTTTGCATTTGAAGTAAGTTCCTTCCAGATCTTCCTGAGATCTTTGGGAGATAAACCTACAAAAATGCATTTCAGTAAAAAGTAATTAAACAGATTATGGAATTTTTGGTGCATCTGGGTTTCTGGAAGGCTTAGCATTCGCTGTTTTACCAGACTACCAGACTCTCTGACCTGGGGGGTTAGGGTTCCAAAAAAAGTGATGTGTCCTGGGGTAGGCAGACACCTGCTTTATTCAGACAGGAAGACCCAAGAAGGGTTGGTTCACGGGATCATGTATATGGCATATAACAAATAAGTCTCAATAACAAACAACAGAGCAATTTCGCCCAGACTGGAGGGTGACGGGGGCTGGGGAGGGAAGGCCAGGGAGCTGTGCTCTTCTCCCTGGTACACATAAGTGATACTGTTGCACAGACCCGGTTTGTGTTTTTATAATTACCCAAATTCTCTTCTTTTGTCAGAATTCATTCTCAGTAACAGCTTGAGCAATGTAGCAATCACGCTCTGAAATGATTTGTAAACCACAGACACAAATATTTGGGCCAAGAATGTGGAATCCATTGCTGTCACATTCCATTATTTCTGGTGGAGCAATTCACTAACATTTTGGAATCTAGATCATAAATTATGCAGAGCCTCAGCAAAAGAGCTGAGGACACAACTGCTGTAATAAAACTCCTGTTACTGGAGCCATAAAAACAGAACAAAGGAAAGGCAAAGAAGGAAAATCACGGTTGGACTTTCCTGACGTGCCTTGTCCACCATTGCTAATGGCTTCACAAAATGAAAATGTAACATTCGGGAAACTGTCTGGCAGGCCAGCAATGCTCTGATGGGCACGCTGTCATTCATAAAAACCATCGCCACCAGAGTCCCTGGAATGGAATGAGCTTTTTGAGGAATGCCTTGATGTTAACATAAATTAAAGTGCCTGAACATACACACAACTGAGCGCTCTGTACATTTTTCACGACACTCAAGGGGTGTGAAATGTCCTTCAACCATGGTGCTTGGGCCCTGGTGGTGTTTTCTGTTGGGAGGTGTCGTAAAAGTCAGAGGAGAAAGAGCTCTGTGTTCCATGTGGCCCGAGCCAGTCCATTTCCCTCTCGGTGGAACCTGAGTTAATGGCGGAGCTGGGACTGACCCTCGCATCCCTGGGCCCCCAAACCCCTGAGCTGGATCTTGAACAGGATGCCTCCAGCATGGTAGGGACTGAAAACAAGGGGATGGGTTGCAGGATGCAGACTGTGGAGAGCTGAGCAAATGGGGAAATGACAAGAGAAATGGACGGACAGCAGAACCATCCTAGGTGGGTCAAAGTCAGAGTAAGAAAAGATCAAAGAGGACACATTATTGAAATACCCCAGAAATAAAATAAGGAGATTTGAAAAGCCAGATGGACCGTGGTGAGCAATCTTTCCAAAAAGCCATTATGGACTCCAGCGATTCTTTTTTTTCGATTGTGACACCATGTTGGACAGCACCAGTACCTACATATCCACAAAGGACAAATCAGTGTGATGAGAACACAGGTTCCTTAAACAGGACTGCCATGACCTGATGGCCATCTAGCAGGACTTCCTTTTAAAAAGCTCAGTGTAATGAGGGAGCACAGAGGAGGGCGGGGAGGCACCAGGACAGAGGGGGACTTGCGCCAGCTGTGTGCTCCACGCGCGACCACTGCTTCTGCAATTATCACAAACACATTTAGAAGAAAACAAAATGTTTTCAAGATCACACAGAAGGTCTAAAATGTTAAAACAGGGAAAAAAGGGCTCTGTCAAAGTTAAAACCATATAAGGAAAGGAGGTTATTTTTTCACCAGCCCAGGAAGAAACTTCTGGCGAATCCCACAGCACACAAGGAATGAGTTCCAATCTTTGTGTAGGTCAGGATCTCCAAGTTTTTCAGAGAAATGACTTTTAGATTTCCCCAGAGCCTTGACATCACATGGAAAAGGAGGGGAAGGGGGTGGAGAAGAAGTGCCTACTGGCACTTCTGAGCCAGGCGGTCTCAGGCCTACAGCTGCCACTGTTCCCTGAGCCTGCGTGTGGGCCTCAGTACAGTCTCCCGTAATCCTTATGAGAGCCTTGCCCTCCAGGCCACACCGAAGGTTCTATTCTTAACTCCATTTCACATCCCATAACTTTCCCCAGACCACACAACAGCAGAGCTCCAGTTCACACCAGGGCCGCTCTGACGCCAAGGCTCAGGATTTTCTGCTCCCTGCAACAACCGTCTCCCTGCCCTCTGAGCACCTCAGGAAGCCAGGGCTTTCCCAGGCGTGGTAGTGGAAGACGGTTGGAAATCTACCAGGTACACCTTCAAGTTCTTGCAAACCATTGATCTGAAATCACTGGCCAGAGTTTCAAAAATCTGAAACTGCTGTTCCAAACAATTGGCAGTTGTTGTCTTTCTTTGGTAAAAACCTCCTGGAAAGCCAAAATTGCTGTGCTATGGTCATTCCTTACCCAAGTCTGCATTTTAACATCCAGCTAATTGAGATGAGTGGAGACATCTGTAAGCTTATTTTAAAAGAGACAACTCTCTCGGCGCATAATGGCAGCAGTACCATTTACTGAGTGCTTGCTATGTGCTAAGCACTGCTCATCAATTCATGTGGCATCAAAAATTAACAAGCCCAGAGCTAAGCACTCGGAATGCAGACGCTCAGATGCTTCTCCAGGACTTGCGGCCTAAAACGGGGGAAGGCAGGCAAGCAGACCTGCCGGGAGCATCTGGGGGTGCCTGGTGGTCGCTGTTAAGTGCAGCAGCACTGATTTGGAGTTGAGGCGGTTTCTTAGAGGGCGTGGGGTCTCCTCATAACAATCCCACAAAACTGGGATGGGACCCGAGGCTGTGCAAAGTACACAGCTGGGAACTGCCCAGGCGGCCTCTCGGTGAGCCACCCTGCCTGTTCCTAGCATGGCCTCCTGGGAGACATCTTCCTAAGGTTTCTGCTGCACAATCACTGTAGAGGTGGAAAAGCCAGATAAGGACCCCACACTTGCTTCTGGGTGCTCAGTTTGGCCACGTCACCATCACCTGTTAGTCATGGAAAATCTCTACACCTGCATTCTCACCAGGAAGAACAACAATCTTGTGAAGAACAAATATATTGTTGTTGCCTTTGTTCCACATCAGGAAACTGAGGCCCAGGAAGCGAGGCGACTGGTCAAGCTCACATACCAGGTAAGGCCTGAGCTCATCTGGAGTCCTGGGCATGGGAGGCCTGTCCGGCCATCTGCACCACGTGACGCTGCTAGGCACAGCTTGTGCCTGAGCTTCTTGTTAGTGGTGCCCAGGGCCGTGGCCTTCCTCCACACTGGGCGGAGTCCTCTCCCTGGACATCCTACTTTGGTCTTTTATAGGTCTCTTTCATCTGAGATGTTCCTTGAGGGCAGGATGTCAGCAGATGGTAAGGCAAAGTGGGTCATCAAGAGACAAAGACATCAGAGAATGACGTGCACTTCTGGCCCCTGGAACCACCTTTGACTTCAGTGGATCAGAAGATTAGGAAGCATATTTCTGTGGCATTTTCATCTTTTTTTGTGTCTTAGTTTTGTGCTAACAAATGACGTACTCTGCCCATGCTGATACAGACTATGGTGGCGGTGTGGCAGGGTGTGCCGTGAGTTGTCCCTTGTAGGGAGTTCATATGTGTTGGTCCATTCACTCCTCATGCATCTTGGGAGATGGGTACTATGACTGTGCCCCCTGTATAGGTAGAAAACTAAGGCAGAGAGCTAAGCAGCTTGTCCAAGGTCACAAAAGGGGCTCAGGGGACCCAGAGCCAGGCCACCTAACCCCAGCACTCAAGTCCTTCACAAACACGCTCCATTAGGGTGACTGTGTCCTGGTAGGTCCTCGGCTGTCCCAGGGACAAATTACACGGCCACTCCAGCTGTGTGACAGGGGCCCCTGTGTGGGTTCAAGGTGGACCCTCTGTGGACGGGGTGTCATAGCAGAATGAAGAGACAGCAGCACGTGAGTTGAGAAGTTTCTTTGCTACAAGACCAGCCCACCAGGATGCCTCTGCAGAATGCCTGGCCGCAGAGAGAAAGGCCATCAGAAGTCACAGTGGAAGATCAGCAGTAGGTGCTGCCCACTCCCTTTGTCACAGGCAGAGCAGCAGGAGTTCTTCCCTAGTGACAAAAGGGACATCTTTCTCCATCAAGCAGTGAAGAAGTACCAGGAGTTGTTCTGACAGACACGCCAGCTTGCCCGGCGGTGCCACAAACTGGAGGACGCCATCTGTTTTGCTAAGGTTGACAGTCTGAAATTCCTGGTTAAACTCCAGATCTCCTTGATATGAGGGACTCGGTGACTTTAGTCCATTCCCTTCTGCTTACTGAGTCACACGGCATACACATCTCCCTCCAGAGCACTCCCTCAGCTGGGCCACGTTATAAGCTGTCTTTGTCTTCTTTGGTATTAGATAATGGATTTGGTGGAACCTTCCACTTGAATCAGGGAAACCCAATTATGGAGTTGCTGTTGTTTCAATAAGCGGCCAACTCTGACGGTCTGGCTCAGGAACACAGATTCGTTCCTCTTTTTCCACTGGGGCTGTTGTGATGAGGGCTTGCTTTACAGGCACGTTGGACACATAACGACAAAGCATTTACTTCACTTTTTAATTGCTCTTGGAAACGTTTTAAATGGCACCGATGCAATTTTTACTAGAAAATGAAAGCATTCACTTCCCAGAGTAACTTAACTCTTCAGTAGGAGGGCAGAGAGGACCGCTGTTTGAAATCCATTGAAAACCGAGAGCCCGTATTCAGAGCTAACAAAGCTGTTTGAAAGTCAAGTGGGGACACGCTGACTCAGCAGGACCAGCTAAAAGTTGCATTCTGGCTTTAATCCAATTCCACAAATGCATTTTCTGCTGTGTCAGAGGGAGCCTTAAGAGGAATTTCTGGAACAACATGCAGAAAATGGTTCTCGGTGAACAGTTACTTTTTGAAGTCACCATGAAATTACTAATTATGCTGAAGAGAGTCTTAAACACTTGAGTCTCTTGTGGATTTCATGCTGGAAGACGGGAGCCTCGGGCTGCGGTGTGAGCGGCCACGTCTGCATCCTGCATGGTGGGTACGTGCGCTTTTGCACCCCTGGTATGAAGCGGGCGCGTGTGAATGAGGGTGAAACGAAGCTGTAGGCAGAGAGAGACTCACTTCCTGGTTTTTCCAGTTACAATGTCACATTGTCCTCGTCCCTTAGAAATACTAGAGCTTGGGCTGGGACTGGGGCTTGGTGGCAGAGCACTTGCCTCACATGTGTGAGGCACTGGGTTCAATCCTCAGCACCACATAAAAATAAATAAATAAATAAAAGTATTAAAAAAAAAAAAGAAATACCAGAGCTTTAGCAGTCTTTAAAAAAAAAAAAAAAAAAAAACTTAGCCATTTTCTTTAAAGAGGTGTTGTAACAGCAGAAAGAGCACCAGCTCCGGCTTCGACACCTCTGCTCAAACCCCAGCTCTGCCACACACTTGCTATGGGACCTTGGACAACTAAACCCCTCTGTTCTTTGGGCTTTTCCTTCCTGCATGGGAATAATAAGCCTCATCATTTTGAGTTTTTAAATGAAATAATGAACTCTGCATAAGTAGCTTCAGCAAGTGCAGCATTAGCACACCGGGGGCCTCCAATAAGTATCGTTCCTTTATTCTAAGCCACTTCAAAGGTGTGTTGGTGAGATCACAAAGGCCTTTTCATATATTCTCTATGGAACCTATTATTTGAGTACCTCAGAAAGGGAATCCAGCATCAGTTTCCTAAGGCTAGATGTTAAACACAGAGGAGAATAGACTATTAAGTTCACGTACTTAAAAGAAGAAACAGCGTGATATCCCAGTGATTTTCTTGTCCAAAAGTCATAAATATTAGGGCTCTTCAAACCCAGATAAAGGGGCTCATTTTAGCCATACTTTGCAAACTTCTTGGATGAAGATCCAAAAGGTTAATATATTATTTAGTTAGCCCACTAAGCAGACTGTCTCACTTAGCTATAGGGCAAAGGAAGGAGAGAAATCTGCTCCATTCACTATTCCTACTAACTGAAAGGAGTAAAATTAAAATGCAATCATAAAATCGAATCACTGCCTGCTGGTTTAACTATTTCTCCAGCTCATTATATTTTTAAATTTTATATTGTAAAGTTTTGATACTTGAAAAAGTTTTAGGAATCAAGTTCCAACTTTGTATGCATTGTCTTTCCATGGAAAAATCATAGAATTTCAGCTTTTTAGAGTAGGAAAGAATTTTAGACATCGTTCATGCCAGGGACAATGTCAAGGTACTATATGAAGTGTACAGAAATTGCTACTGCTGTCCAGGAGTGGTCTCCCTGGGCTTCGGGATCAGAAGCAGCAGGAATGAAACCTGGACTTAATGACAGTAGGAAGACCAAATTCATTAAGACCACAAATTTAAAAGAGGAAAGAAATCATTTGAACTCTGTAGACTCCAGTTCCTGGTGCCTAGCATTTCCCACAGTGCCTGGCTCTCAACATCCTTAATAAGTAATGCTATGGACTGACCATTCCCTCCAAAGCTCAGGTGGAGATCTAATTGTGACTGAAGGCATTGGGAGGTGGGACTGTCAAGAGGGCTCCACCCTCATGAACAGATTGCTGCCCCTGGAGTGGGTTAGTTAAGCAAGTGAGCTTTTTGCACATGCTGTGCTCTGGCCCCCTCCTGCCCTTTCTGCCTTGCGCATGCTCGATTGCCTTCTTCTGTGATAGGGCCTCCATCAGATGTGGCCTCCTGATGTCAGACATCTCAGCCTCTAAAACTGTATGGCAAATAAACTTGTGGGTTAATAATTTAATTTAGTCCATGGGATTCTGTTATAGCAGCAGAAAAGGAACTAAGATGCATGCCCCTGTGGACCAGCAGTAGCCAGCAGGTAGTAAGGACATAAAAAAGCCTAAGATACACATCCTGCCAGTTCCTGGAATTTGTGAGCTAAGTGGCAAATAATTACTCCACCCAGTAAGTGTTCCACACAAAATGTTAGGGGAACAGAGAAGAACTCTAAAACTTCTGGAAGAGTCTGAAAGGCTTCAGAGTAGTGTGATTTCTTATCAAACTACAAAAGAATAAGTAAGACTTTAGCTTCACAGAGGAGGAAGATACACGGGGAGGAACAAATGGCAGGAGGAGGTCCACAGAGTGAAGGAGCCCAGAGGTTTGGGGACAGTACATGTGAGAGGTGGGGGTGGGGAAAAGTCCAATGCCTCAGGCAAGAGTTCTCTGCCCGCCTCTCCCCAGTTTAATGAGACCTCAAGTAGTTCCTTCTGAATCCCGAGGTCCTTTCCTTCAGATGTTTCAAAGACCTATTTTGTCCAAACAGGCCCTGGCAATAGCAGACGTGCCGACAGATTCTTTCTGGAAGCTGAGAGTTGTGGAAATATAGAATAACTGTACGCGTACTAATGAGGTAAAATGGGATGTTGGTATGTGCACACCCCGTAGCACAGGTAAGTCAAGCTAATGAGCATATCCACAGCCCAGGCCAGGACTTGACTTCCCTCTGAAGGTATTAGGGACCACTGCAGGGTTAGAACTGGTTAGAATAGGTTAGAACTTAGAACTGCAGGATTCTAAGCTAGAAAT
The DNA here is from genome assembly GCF_001458135.2 of Marmota marmota marmota. Classification (NCBI taxonomy): domain Eukaryota; kingdom Metazoa; phylum Chordata; class Mammalia; order Rodentia; family Sciuridae; genus Marmota; species Marmota marmota. The sequence continues at coordinate 1,765,829 of NW_026000130.1, read as the reverse complement.
AATGTGATGAGGTGTACAGCTGGAGTTTCAAGAGGACGACTGAGAAGCGGGAGGAGGATAAGCTGGTGACCACATGGAAGGAGCTGTGCTGACTCTCAGGGGAGGCCAAGGGGTGGGGATGGAAGAGCTAGCTGGGGAGGCGAGCCTCTCGGGACCTGTGACCAACTAGGTCTGCCTATGAGGGAGGGAGGTGGGGTCCCGGAATAACTGAGCATTCTGGATTGTACCGTGAGGAGACAGTGTTGTACCCTGAGGACATGTTTCCCCATTCACAGAAATAGGGAAAAATGAGAAATCACAGACTTGGAGAGAGGCCTCTGGGGCAGAGGGAGGTGCCCAGGAGAAAGGAGCTGATCAATGATGTAGATGGAAGTCAGTAGGGGTTTGGGAGTTTGTGTATAATAGTGAAAACCATGAGCAGGATGGGATCAGTATGTCAAAGAAAATATCAACACTCCCACGTTCATTTCAGCATTCTACACAACAGCCAACGAACAGAAGCAACCTAAAAGTCCATCGATGGGGGAGTGGATTAAAGAAACAAAGATGTATACCTGTAATGGAGTACAATACAGGCTTTAAAAAGGAGATCCAGTCATCTCAGACAACATGAATAAACATGGAGGATATTGTGCTAAGTGAAATTAGCCAAATACAGAAAGAGTAGTACTTTCTAAACAATCTCACTTATATATGGAATCAAAAGAAGTTAAACTCTTTGGAGCTGAGAGTATAATGGTTGTTGCCAGAGGCAAGGGATGCAGAAAGGAGAAATGTTGGTCAAAGGATACAAAGTTTCAGTTGGACAGGAGGAGTTAGCTTTAGTGATCTAACATAGTCGCAGTTTATCAATTATGTATTGTATATTTCAAAGTTACTAACAGCAGGCTTTAAACTTTCTCACCACACACAAAGATAAAGAAGTGAGATGATAGCTAATTATCTTGACTTAATCTTTTTTTATACCTTTGTTTTATTTATTTATTTTTATGTGGTGCTGAGGTTCGGACCCAGGGCCTTGCTGGGTGAGCGCTCCACTGCTGAGCCACAACCTCAGCCCCTTGACTTAATCTTTCTACAGTATTTAGACATAACAACATCACAATTTACCTCATTAATATACATATAATTATCATATGTTAATTAAGCGTTTTTAAAAAAGGAAAAAAGAAAGGCATATTATTCCAAATCTAATTTGTTCTAGAATGTTTTAAAAAAAGAAATCTTTAATTACAATATTAAATGTAATCAGAAAAGTATAAAATCATAGGCACATAGCTCAATGAATTGTCCCAAAGTCAGGACAGCTACATAACTAGCCCTCAGATGGAGAAGCGGAACATTATCAGAGCCGTGAAGTGCACTTCTTGACATCAAAGGCATCTACAGCCATGATCACACTGGTGGCTTAGAGTCTCAGAGTCTACACCTCTAACTGTACCTTTCTTCAAATAGAATTCTCCATGGAGGAGAACCCCAGAGGTGGTCTGAGAAATCGTTTGCTATATCATTTCCAAATGTCTATCAAAAAGACCTAATTTTGACACTCTACATTTTCTGCTCTTATTTCAAATTTCTGAAATCAGCCACAAGCAAATTCTTCCACAGTCACTCCAGCACAGTGGATCCCTTCAGGAAGGAACAAAAGACAAGAGCAGAGCCAGGTGATTCCAGAAGACCCCAGAGCTCCGTGCAGTCATGTGGCATGGGTCCAGTGTGCAGCGTCCAGCACAGATGGCAGGACCCCGGGTCACATCTGTACTTGCCATAGCTGGCAGAGCAAAGGGCTACCCAGGACCTGCTGCAGATGGAAAGACTTGGGGACAGGCAGGTGTGGGAGGGGCCAGTGCCAGGTGCGGGTGGCAGAAGCCAATGATTAACCTCATCTCGAGGCTCCCATGCTCCTGGTGGTGCCAGGCAGCCCTTCTCCGGGACAAGGGCCACAGAAGAGGGGCAGAAGGCAGGGCGAGTCCCACTGTGGCAGGCAGTGCGCACCCCAGCCTGGGAAACCAATTGTGTTCAGCAGTTGATGTTCTTCTTGGAGCTCCCTCAAGTGTTCCTCTCCCAAGTCCTAACAGAACTGTTATCAATGCTCAGGACGGGGCTGCCTAATGGGAAACGCCCCCACGGGGGCCTGTGACTCATAAACCCATTCAGCCTCACATGTTCATAACCATTTGTGTAAAGAAGAAAAAACCTCCAAGCGCTAATTAGAAAGATAGAGCTGTTGTGTTTTCCTCCCGATCACCTTATCTTCTTTATTCAGTTCTTGAAGACTCAGCTATTAAAAGAAATTAAGTAATTCATCAAGCCCATTTCAATTACCTGCTGCTGATAACATCAGATTACAATTAGCATCTACAAATGAACCAAGTGCCAACTGCCAAGCTGAAACATAAGCTAATTTACTGCTCCGCTCTGCCTGCTGGAGACACAACCCAGGGACCTGGCAGCAGGCATCCACTTCATTATCCCAATGACGGTTCTGCAGCCTCTCCTGCCACAGTCCAAGTGCAGCTCGGACCAAGATTTACTGCCCCGTCTGCCTCTGCTCCCATGTTTACAGATGCTCTGTATCTGTAAGCAAATCACAGCACCTTTTAAACAGCAATGTCTAGACAAGCTGGGTGACAAATCTTGACCTAAAGGAGTGAGTAAATATTATTAATATTTATTAGGCACTGATAGGTGTGGGGCCCGGCACAGGATGTGCGTGTCATAACCTTAATGAGGGTCTGAATCATTTTCTGTGAGTCCTCTGGTGCTTGATCAGAAAAATCTCCGGCTCTGTTGACGCTCTCCATTTCTCATTTCTCCTTTTTTTAACAGGGAAAGAACATTCTTGTTCCTTTCTTTTAGATGTCTAGAAAAATCTGTTTTAGGCTCTGCCACATATTAATTTTTTTATATTTACATTTTTTTCCTTTCCATGCTTTGGGTGAAAATTAGAGGTGTACGATTTTGCTTCCCAGATCAGGGGCATTATTAGACTTGGACAATCTGTGTGGTCCCGTCCATGCTTCTCAAGCAGAATTAATGACACAATAAATGTGCAAAGTCCAGAGGGAGCCTGTGACCTGTGAGAGAGGAGAGCGAGCAGACCTGTGTGCGGACCCTCCCTCTGTGGCTCTGACCTACGGCAAAGCTTTGTGGTCAGGAGTCAATGAAATGCTTGCAAGAACCTAGTTCAATGCAAGGGATCACAGAACAGCCTCCCTGGGAAAAGGAATGTGGGTGGTGGCTATTCTCTTCCTGCAGGTGGGTGTGAGCGTGGGGTGGGAGAAGAAGCCCCTTTGGCTTTTAGCTCTGGGCCAGGTAATCCTGGAATGACTCCCACTCGGATCTGCATTTCAGTGGGAATGTTCTCATGGGAAGATTCGCGGACATGGAATCAGAACCGGTCCCAACTCTGCCTCAGTCTCTATGATCTTAGGTAAGCCACAGATGTCCCTTGATCTTTGGATCCTCATCAGTGAATTGGAAAATAATAGTTTGCCTCTGAGGGTTCCTGGGGGCACAGACAAGTGCTGTAAAACACAAATGCCACGGATTCGCATGACGATACCAAGAACCTGTATGTGAGTTCTCACACACCTTTGAACATCTTGAGATGTTATTTTGAATAAGGCCCTGTGTGTCATTCTGAGAATCTCCAAAGAAAAATACTCCATTACTGTAAATTAATTTTCCTGTTAATTACAAATATTTTACTTGTAAAGCTATGTCTCTTTCTGTTAAAAATACCAACATACAAAAATTGAAAGGTAAAAAATGTAAAAGAAAGTGGTTACTATATTACAGAAAATTCTTCTAAAATTTATTGTAAGATTTTCAGGAATACCAAGTTTCAGGTGTGTTCTCAGTAAAGATTTCATCCATAAAATCTACTGAGGGATAACTAAGGTGTAATATGGGTGGGTACTTTGTAGTTAATATGTAACATTATTCTACCTGACCTTGGGAATTCAGAATTTTCTGATTTAGACAGCCAGTAATTTTTAATAATATGGTTTCTTTAATTTTTTTTTTTTTTGGTAGTACTTGGGTTGAATCCACAACCTCAAACTAGGCATGCACTCTACCACTGAGTTACACCCCGGCCCTTCTTATTTTTATTTTGAGACAGGATCTCACTAGGTTGCCTTGAATTTGTGATCCTTCTGCCTCAGCCCCCTGAGTAGTTGGATGACTGGTCATATCCAGCATAATGTGACTTTTATAAAAGTGTTTCTGGGTCTGGGGTTATAGCTCTGCGGTAGAGTGCTTGCCTCGCACATGTGAGGCACTGGGTGTGATTCTCAGGACCACATAAAAATAAATAAAATAAATAAAGTAAAGATATTGTGTCCATCTTTTAAAAAAATCTTTAAAAATGTTATCCCAGTAATTTTTCTTAAATCCTGGAATTAAAACAGCTGAGAGCCACCAGGAATAGTGACTGTAGTTGAGGTAAGAGGAAGGACGCACCTACCACAGCCCGCCACCAACCCTTCCCTCCAACACACACTTCCCAAGACTAAAAAACAGCAAAAGGGGCCAAACATCATTGCATGAGATCTTAATGAGTTTTTAAGCCTACCTGGGCTTTGATTTTCTCGTATGTAAAAATCAATTAATATTCTTGACCTTGTAAGTTTGTGAGGAAGACTAAATATGAACATGAATATAAACAAGTGACACGGAGCAGGTTTCAACACATATTTGTTGAATGGAACCCAAAAGCTCCATGGGGCAGGAGCTATGTTGGTTTTTCCACTAAATAGCACATGCCTGTCACGTAACGAATGCTCAACCTTATAGGAGTAAATAAGGATGGTTGTTGTGAAACCGTCCATCATTTTCCACAGTTAACTGGATACTTAACCTCCTCATATGTGAGATAAGCAGTGGTCTCTTGATGGCAGAGTTGAAAGATGTTCTGACATGTGCCTCCCTCATATTTGATCCTCTATAAGACACAACCAGGCCCGAGACCGACGTTGTGTGGCAAGTGAATCCTGAAAGGGCTCACCTTTGCATCTATCCAGGTGCTCAGGAGCAACCAGGTGGTCACCCGGGGTGAGTGGGGGAGGGGAGAGGGAGGAAGAGACAAGAGAAGCGGAGACCAAAGAACCGAGCCACCCTCTCGATCACGTCTCCTCTTGCTTTCCTAACTGCAACTCACCCCACAGTGAGATCAGGGTGATCCTGCTGGACCCAGTGAGAAGATGTGACCCCGAGTCAACTGAAAACAGGGAAGAAATCAATGAGGACCTTGGATGCTATGTCACGATGGCATGGCAGGGTGGGTAACATCTCCCTGAGCATGTCCACGTCCTGATTCCCAGAACCTGTGACGGTCACCGTACATGGCAAAAGGGACTCTGCAGGTGTAATTAAGTTAAGGACTTGAGACAGAGAGACTTCCTGGCCTTTCCAGTGGCCTGATGTGAGCACAGAAGTCCTTATTGGAGGGATGTGGAGGGTGAGGGTGGGAGAGAGGGTGATGTGAGGCAGAAGCAGAGACTGGAGTGGTGCCTCTGGAGAGGAGGAGGGTGACCACCGGACAGAGACAAAGGCAAAGAAACAACAGATTCTCTCCTGGACCCTGCAGATAAGCCAGCCCTGCCAACATCTTGACTTCCGCTCAGTGAAACTGACTTTAGACTCCTGACCTCCAAGAGCTAATAACCTTGCATTGTTTTAAGCCACCAAGTCTATGGCGTTTTGTTACAGCAGCAACAGGAAACTATACAGATGGCTACAGGATGGAGCAGCCTTCCACAGAATTAGGAAGGCCAGGAGAATTGGTTTGGATTCACTAATGTTGACAGATCAGCATGAGAATCAGATGGAGTATCTACCAGGTAATTGGAAATGTGAAATGATGCTCAGGCAGGAAAAAGGTCAGATCTGGGGAGTATGGATTAGGAACAATATGTACCGATGCAGAGTTGGTGGTAAGAATGATAAGGGGAGAGACAGAGAGAACAGGAAAGAATCCAGGAACAAACCCCAGGACTCCCATGTTCAGCAAGTAGCAATATGATGGGAAAGGGTCAAGAAGCAACGTCAGGAGTCTGGATGACACGAGGGCCTGAGAGAAGGTGGGAAAAAGCACACTCAGAAAAGCACCGTGATCCATGTTTCGAAAAAGGAACAAGCTGCACACACCCGTGACTGTACTGACACTGTGTAAGAACAGAGCCAACTGGTCTGGAAAGACTCCAACCAGATTGTAACCGTAGTTAACTCTGAGGAGTGGGACAGGGAAGAATAGTCACATGAGGGGATAAGTTTCCTTTTTTTACTTTATACATTATTGTACTAGAAGAATATTTCTTCACAAGAGTAAGTACCACATTTGTAACTTTAAAATATCATTCTTTTTTTTTTAAAGGGGCAAGAAAAACCAATGAAAAAGATGTAAAAAGAAAATCAGGACAGTGGTGCTTCCCAGAAACCTAGAGAGCTGGGAATTTCAAGGCCAAGGTAGCAGGGCATTCCGAAGACTGCCTGCTGACAAGGCACGCTGAAAAGCGTCAGAACACCTTTCACTCTGCCACAAGGAGAGGCTACTTATCTCTGTCAGGCACAAGGATGCAAATCAAATTGCCATGGTCAAAACTGAATAGGTGGAGCTGGGCACCGTGGCGCATGCCTGTAATCCCAGCAGCTCGGAGGCTGAGGCAAGAGGATTGTGAGTTCAAAGCCATCCTCAGCAGTAAGGCAGCAAGACCCTGTCTCTAAAAAAAAGGGGGGGGGGCTCGTTAGACTGGGTGGAGAAANCGGGGCTGGAGAATGTGGCTCCATACCAAACAAACAAATAAAAAACAACAACAACAACAAAATCAGAACAACAAAAAGCAAACCAAAAGATTAGGTGAGGTTTGGCTTCAATGGAGTAGTACTCCTCCATTCAGACCAATGTGAGCCTGGAGTGATGGGAAGAGAGTCCCGCGGGTGCTCGAGAGCAAGCAGAGCAGCCAGAGGTCCCAGAGAGGTAGGGACTGACTCACTGAAGACGGCAGTGGCCACGTTTCAAACGCCAGAGAACATTTTTAATGCACTTTTTTTCCTTTTTTGCATCAAAGCTAGCACCTGGTACATAACGAGGATATGTTCTACCACTGAGCTCACCAGCCCAGAGGATACGTTAACTAAAACTAAGTTTTATTTTTATTTATTTGCCAGTGGGCAGGCCCCAAATAGTACCATATGGTGAGGCTAAAATTCTGGTAGAAACACATAGTTTATCAACTTGAAAAATCAGAGGGGGAAAATATCCCAAAGACGGGAAAGAGCCCTGAATCCTGAGTATGAACTCTTCCCTTATCTCTTTCTCTAACCCCTAAAACACATATGTGCAAGGCAGAGTCTAAGCAGCCAATTTAAGGCTAAATGATCCAAAGAAAGATTTCCGAAGTCACCACCATAGGGAAGCCTGATTTTGGTGGTCAAATTCAGCCAAGCTAACTACCTGATAAAACAACAACAAATCAACATTATTATGAGAGATCTGAATCCAATTTCTCTATAAAACATCATTCAGACATTTCAGATATGATCCTATATTACTGGGCATACACAGAAACATTAGAAAGTCACTAATACTCAGAACAAAAGGCGATCAACCTACAACTCTGCAACTATACTAAAAATCATTGAATTATACACTTTAAATTGTGTGGCATGTAGATTATATCTCAGTCAAGCTGTTACTGAAAGGAAAAAAAAAAAGACAAAATCAATAGGGTCTAACCCTGAGATGACCTGCATGGATTTAGCAGACAAGGTTTTAACAGCAGCTGTCATAACTAGACTCACCATTTGAAGGAAAAAACACAAGAGTAAACACACAAATCCCAGCCGAAAAAACTGAAATGTCAATGAAAAGTACCAAGTGGAATTCTTCAGCTAAAAATAAAGTATATAACTAAGGAAATTCACCTGTGTAATAAGGAATTAATCTTGCCCAAAGAGAGTGTCTGGCAAAGCCCTTGGAATCCTCCTACCTGACAATAGTGTCACTGTTTATCAGAAAGCATTGGCCATGTCGATGGTCTAGGCTAATGATGTGATTTCTTGTAGGGCCTTTGGTCGTATGGTATCAGCTCAGCCTCCAGAGGGGCTGGAAACTGAGGTCACACACGCAGGTGTCCAACTACATCTATGTGAGCAAGGTCCAGTAAAAACCAATACTAAGGTCTGAATGAGTTTCAGGCTGGCAAATACCCTGTGCAGGCCAGAGAAACTCATTTGGACCTTCTACTCTCTTATCACGAATAGAACAGCTTTCAGTGATTTCTATGAGTCCTTCTAGTGAGGTTTTGAAATTGAGGGTGGTCTCAGGGACCCCTAACCTTGCAGTTGATGGCAGAGTGAGGATGATTTTAGGGAACCCCTAAACTCTGCATCACTGGTTTTAACAGCAGATTGGAGGTGGCTAAAGAGCTAGTGAACTTTAAGGTAGATCACATAATTTTCCAAACTGAAGAAAAGATTAAAAACATGAAGAAAACCTTAGTAGCATATGGGACAATATTGAAAGATCTAAAATATATGTAAATTCTTATAATACAGGAGAGAGGGGATGGGCCAGAAACAGATACTTGAAATAACAATAGGTAAAAATTCCTAAGTTTGGTAACAGTTATACATCTGCAGATTCAAAAGCTTAAATAATGAGAAAAAGGAAAAAGACACACACAGAAAAGTCACATTTGGGCACATCATAGTCAAACTGCTGAAGAACCCAATTTAGAGGAAATCTTGAAAAAATCATGAAAAAATGGCACATGACATATAGAGTATGAAAATCTACTAAGTTCTTGTAAGAACAGACATTATGATTGCTGTATGTATATAGGTGACTCTATGATCAGTGTGATTTTGCAATCTGTACAATTAGAAAAATGAGAAATTATACCCCAATGACCTCAAATGTATGAATCAGTAAGATCATTGTAATGTAATGTGTAGCTAATAAAAAAAATTTAAAAAAAAGAAATAATAGAAGTCAAAAAATTAGACAGGGGCTGGGGCTGGGGTCAGTGGCAGAGCACTTGCCTCGCACATGTGAGGTACTGGGTTCGATCCTCAGCATCACATATAAATAAATCAACAAAATAAAGATTAAAAAAAATTAGACATCTTTAAAGGGCTAAAAGAAAGATTTAAAAACATATCAACCTAGAATTCTATATCCAGCACAGTTATCCTTAAAAAATGAAGAGGAAACCAAGGCATTTTAAGGTCAAACCAGAAAACCAGTAGTAAGATAACAAACATAAATCCAACAATACCAATAATTATGTTAAATATTAAATGAAAGAGATTCTCCAATTAAAAGGCCCAAACCTACTATGAAGAAGACAACGATACATTGTCTGTAGTTGACAAACATTAAATAAATAAATGAATCCAACAAAAAGGAAGCGCATTCTCTGGCAGTCAAGCACCACGAGATATGCCCAGTGTGTTTCTTCAGGCTGAAGGGAATGAGATCAGATGGAAACTCCGATCTTTAGGAACAAATGTGAGCAGCAGAAACGGGGGAACAGTTGGTAAATATAAAATGTCATTTCCCTCCTTAATTCATTAAAATGTCTTTTTTAAAATACAAATATAACAAGGTCCTGTGGGATTTAATAAGAATGTGGGTATAGTAACACAAGTGTGACAACTGCAGTATTAAGTCCAGGGTGGACTCAGATGGTTGCAAGAAACACTTCACAGGAAGTGCAATGCTGTTAGCTCAAGGGAGACTAAAACGTCAGTGGTAGAGGATGTGCTCTTTAGGGCAACCACTACAAAATATTGCAAAGAAACAGAGTTAAAAAAGCAAATAGATAAAATCTAAAAGGTTAAATTAACCTATGCAAATCAGAAAAGCAACAAAAGATCAAAACATTAATGGGAAAACCAGAGTAAGAAAACAAACATAAATCCAACAATACTAATAATTACGTTAAATATTAAATGAAAGAGATTCTCCAATTATAAGGCCCAAACCAACTATGGAGAAATATATATCAATATACAGACAACTATACATTGTCTGCAGTTGACAAATATTAAATAAAAAACAAATAAAAGGCAAATGGATGGAAAAAGATGAACTATAGAAATAATAAGCCTAAGAATATGGGAATGGGCACATCAGTATGAGATAAAGTAGTCTTCCAGATAAAAGGATATTATCAAAGATCAAAAGAGTCATTTCATAATCATTAAGGGGACAATATGTCAGGAAGACAAACTGATCATTAATGAATATTAGCTCAATAAGAGAGCTTCAAAATTCAAGAAGCAAGCTTTTGCTGAACTGTTTCATCTTCATTTTTGAAGGACAGTTTTGCTGGACATAGAATTCTAGGTTGAGAAACAGATAAATCCACAATAATATGCAGAGGTTTTTAACAACCCCCTTCTGAATAATTTTTGAAAAAAGATAGATTTTAAAAATCACAACAAAACAGGGCGTGGTGGCACATGCCTATAAACTCTGGAGGCTGAGGCAGGAGCATCATGAGTTCAAAGCCAGCCTCAGCAATGGTGAGGTGCTAAGTAACTCAGTGAGACCCTGTCTCTAAATAAAATATAAAATAGGGGTGGGGATGAGGCTCAGTGGTTGAGTGACCCTGAGTTCAATCCCCAGTACCCACCCTCCCATGCACAATGAAACAGACATGATCTAAACAATACTATCAACTAACTTGACCCATTAGGTACTTAAAGATTACATTGAAATCCTAAAATATACTGCCTGGCCATAATAAAATTAAACTAAAATAACAATACAGTATCTAGGAAAACCTCAATTTTAAAAAATTTGTTTTGGTGCAGTGCTAGGGATTAAACCAAGAGCCTTACACATGCTTGACCAGTGCTCTACCACTGAGCTACACTCCAAACCCCCAAATATTTTAAAGTTAAACAATAATTCATGAGTCAAAAAGAAATCATAAATAATTTTATAAAATTTTTAAAGCTCAACCAAGTGAAAACATATTTTAAAAGGTATAGGAGCTGGATGTGGTAGTACACTTCTGTAATTCCAGCGGCTCAGGAGGCAGACACAGGAGGACTGGAAGTTCAAAGCCGGCCTCAGCAATTTAGTGAGGCCATAAGCAACTGAGTGAGATCCTGTCTCAAAAATTTAAAAAGTGAAAAATGGATGGGGATGTGACTCAGTGGTCAAGTGCCCCTGGGTTAAATTGAGGGGGGGGGGAGAGAAAGAAAGGAAGGAAGGAAGAAGGTAGGAAAGGAGGGAGGGAGGAAAGGGGTATAGATATAGCAAAAATTTTCTTAGAGCATTACAATTATACTGAGTAGTTGGGTACAGTGTGACAACACCATACATATATGGAATTTGATATCCTCCATTTCAGTCCTGGTTCCCATCTTTTCCTCCTCTTCCCTCCCCCATTCTCCTTCCTCTACTCTATCGATCTTCCTTTATTTATTTATATATACATATTTATATATACATAAAGATGGAATTCCCTGTGCCATACTTATATGTGCACAATGCCATGATTTTATTAAATTCACTCCATATTTCTAGAGGAAAATTCATATGTTTAAATGATTGTATTAGAAGAAGAGTATATAATCAATAACCTAAGGTTTGCCCTTAGGTAGCTAAAAAAAAAGAACTCAAAGTAGAATGAAGAAAACAATAAGCAGATAAACAACAGGGAAAAATTGACAAAAGCTAAAGTTGGTTCCTTTTAAAAGTCAAGAGAATTGATAAATTTTTAGTCAGAATGATTCAGGAAAGTGTGTGTGGGGGGGCATACAACACAAACTCCTAATATCAGTAATAAGGGCGGAATATCCCTAGACAAGCTTCAACATTAAAGTAATAATGAGATATTAAATACAACTTTAGGCCAATAATTTCAACAATTTAGATGAAATGAACAAAGTTTTTGAAAAAAATACAACTTATCAAACTGACACAAGATGAAAAGGAAAACATTGATAGTCTAATACGTATAACTTTCTCACCTCGAGGTTCCAAGCCCTCTACTCTATCCTGCCGTCACTGCTTGACTCATTTTGATTCCCATATTTCACAACTTGCACAATTCTGTTCATGAACATACCCCCTGACTCTTTTTCATGCCAATCTTCTATCACCCTGCAGCACATTCCTGAATTCTAATCATGGTACCATCTCTCAGATATGCAAATCTGCTACAACTCATACCTTCTTTCACATGTCCCTTGGCATCAATGCCATTCTGTTCCTGGCCAAATCTTGCCTGTGCTTCAGGGTCCACCTGGATCTAATCCCCTACAGGAAGTTTTCATTTTTGAGGCTATTCCCAGCCCTCAGGGTCTCCCTTCTAGGAGTTCCATGGCAACACATCACTATCATTGTTTTGAGGGAAGACTTTGTTGTCCTGCATATTTGTCTTATTTTTCTAATTAAAGTATTAGCTCTTTAAAGATAACGATTTTTTAAAAAGTTCTCTATCCCTTAAAGCACATATTAAGCATTCAATAAATATTTGTAAAATATTTGCAAAAAACTGTTGAATGGATATATAAAGTCAAGATCCTATTTCTGTGGCTCTTGTCAGACTCTCATACCACCTGTAAGGCTTTCTCCAACAACTAGCCAAAAATCATCTGATTAAAATAAGTAGAGGTAAAGAGAGGGAGAAGTAGTGAGTGATCAAATTACAAGAAGAGATGGGGAGGCTTGGTTTCAGCAAGCATAATAAATAAAATGGGGCTGAGTTTCACATCCTGCTGCCACCAGTATCTGATAGGCATGCACTGATACCATCAAGTCATTTTCTCCTTGTCTTCGCCCCACCCTGAATCCTTGTGGGCACAGAATGAACCCAGGGGCTCCAGACAGCTTATACTTCCAAGCACATCTGTACATGCCATTCATTATACACCCACATGTGTTTGGATAACAAGAGACTTAACAATATCTTCTAAAAACCAGTTACCAATTACTGATGGTCTCTTACCACTACATATAAACTATCCCAAATTGTAAATGTCTTTACTGTAAACAAGTACTAGCAAAATGTGACTGCAAACCTGTCTTTTAATCTTTCACAAAAATAATTTTGCATTTATACTAAAATTAACAATAGCTTTTGTGAATACAGATAATTTTGAGTAAAAATACATTTTCTGTGGGGTTAGGTAAAGAAATTCCTATAAGCAAAAATTCTCTCCAGTTCTCTCGCACTGGTCACTGCCTAGTAGCATCTCTTTCATTTAAATCAAAATAGGTTATATCATCTTCATTTCCTCTTCTCTCTAATTAGATGAATCTGGTTGCTCTTCTCTGTAGACAGATTAAAGGCTGGGGTGAGGGCTGGTTTGTGGCTTAGTGGCAGAGAGCTTGCCTAGCATGTGTGAGGCACTGGCTTCGATTCTCAGCACCGAATTAGATAAATAAATAAAATAAAATCAGCAACTAATAAAAATATTTTTTAAGAAAGGTTGGGGTGTTTTGTTTTCCTAGTATTTCAGAGTCCAATCCTCAGAGCAATGACAACAGGAAGTGTAGAGGAGTGGTTTAGAGGAGGCAGGCTCCCGGGGAACCTATCTCAAGGAAAGACAGCACACACATAAGAGACAGTGGGCTGCTCCAGCTATTTCCAGCCCATGACATCGACCCAGGGTCTTGCAAACAACCCGCTCCTTACCCAGATTGGAAGAGGCGCGCCCCTCTGCTGCCCGATCCTTGAGGTCCTCAGCTATGCCCAGCTGCTGCTCGTGGTACTGTTTCGCTCTTTCCAAATCCTGCATGCACCTGGCGGCATGGCCCAGGCCTGCGTAGGCCCGCATCTCGATGGCCTTCTCCATCAGCTCCTGCGCCAGCTCCAGCACGTAGTTGTGGTAGGACATGGCCTTGTCGAAGTTCCTGCGGTAATGGTAGGCGCTGCCCAGGTTGCTGTAGGCCCGGGCCTCTTCCCGCTTGTTCCCCAGCTCCTTGGCTATCTTCAGGTGCTGCTCGTGGCACTGCACGGCGTTCTCAAAGTCGCCCATGGCAATATACACAGCTCCCATGTTGCCAAGTTCTCGGGCTTCGGAAAGCTCGTCTTTGGATTGCTTGGCGAGAAGAACACACTGTTTGTGACTGGCCAGTGCATTGGGGTAGTCTCCGATGGCTGTGTACACGTGGCCCAGACTGCTCAGGGCTGACGAAGCTGCCTGGAGAGAAAGGATAAGGCAGAGAAATGAAAGCACATCAGAAAATGGCTTTGGTTTGTTTCAGCAGATACAATTTCACAGAGTTTGCCTGTAACTATCAATCCAGTCCCTAATGGAGTTTCTATCAGTGGGCCACAGACCTCCAGAGAACTGATAAAGAGCACAGCCAACACCAAGTTCCCAGCAGAAGACAATGGTAATTTAATCAGGAGCTTTCCATACCTAATCTCACAGAAGCAGGTTGTGTTCCATATGACCTTTGTCTTAGTTTAAAGACTTGGTGACATTTCTAATATTCACTATGATATTACAACTCTGTTAATATCCATTAACCTCTGTGCTATAAGAAAGTGTTGAAGAAAACCAAAATTAATTACTACATATGACAGAGTGTAGGACATTCACAGGAGAAGCCTGGGCTTGGCTTGTGGACCTCCTGGGTGATTCTGTACTCTGGTTTTCTTTGAAGCAAATGGATGCATTAGTGGTGAGGGAGATGTTCACCATGAGGACTGAGAATTTTGCAAACCAGGACCCACTTGAAGGTCCTGATTTCTCATCTTGTTCCTTCAAAGTGACTTTATGGGTGCTGGTTACTGTGGAGGGCTTAGATTTGGATGAGTCTCCTTGGAAATCAACGGCTGCGTTCCAACCTGTGACTCTGATTGCGGTGGTCTCCATTTAGCCTCCATGAAGCCTCCCTGCCCTCCTTCGGCTCACCGCCCAAAGAAAAGTACACAAACCCTTTTGGTCTTAAAGGTTTCAATGAAAATAACTCTGTGTCAGTGTAGCGGATCACACAGGAACTATGAAAATATCACAGGAGAGGTTACACAAGCACGCACAGTCCTAGATCCTGGTCTTCAGTTTCTAACTCCTTTGCAGAGGTATGACAGGGAAGTTATGCTGGGCTTTTCAAGTCCTTCTTTTCATTCCACAAGTTGGAAGCTTCCTCCCCTCCCCTCCTTCACTGCCTGTCTACAGCTTAGGGCCATGTCACCCCCTCTCTTCATGATGCTTCCCTCTGAAGCATGGAAAGCAGACCCTGGCAGAACAAAAGCTGCACTTCCACACGTGGGCAAGAAATCTTCCCCAGGGCCCCGGGCACAGGACTAGCCATGAGGTAATGCTGTCCCTGCTGAGTACAAGGGCATTTCTTTGTGGGAAGGGTTCTATGTTTGTGCACATCAGGACACTTTTATTAATATTTTATAGATATGAGTAATTTGCTCCCCTGTTTCCTTTGCTTGTGAAATAGCAGTTCTTGATCAAAATGACTGAGACACCATTTTTATGGGGCTTGCAAATAGTATATTTGCAAAATGTTCCATATTGTTCTAAGTTGCTTTTATCATTTCGCAGATGTTCCAACAAAAAGATTTAGAAAATAGAGAGGAAATGCATCCTTAGAAATTTACTTTTTTTGCTTTCTTCTGAGTGGAGAGAACAGAAACAGCTCCACGAGAGTCACAATGCTGCAGCGCTGTGATCTGGCAGAAGCAACACTGGTGACACCAAATGGCATGCCACTTGGACCACACTGGCCACGGGTTCCCACAGGAGGGCCCTTGGGGCTGAGCTTAGGACTTCGGGTCAGCAGTCTAGACAGGCGTCTGCTGCTCCCTGGTCTTTCCCCTGCACTACCCACTCACCCACCCAACCATCTTCTCTTCCTGTGCTTTAGGCCCAGGACTCGGCCTCTTCCCTCTGCTTCAGTGGTTAGCTCTCCCAGCCTTATTCTCCCCAAACCCTCCCACCCTCAGCCCTTTGTCACCCTCACAGTAAAACACCAGGGCTCTTTTGCGACGAGGAGGGTGGCACACAGTCACACCCTGGTTCAGAGCTGAGCCGCCCTCCCCTAGCTGGAGCCACTTAACTTCCCTAGGCCCAGCCGCGAGCCAGGAGCCTCTGTCAAACGCAAAAACCATAAATAATTCACTAGATGGCTCCCACAGTAGCTTGTGGAGGCAGCGAGCCCGGGGTGCCGGGATGGGTTACAGACCCTGGGCGGCTCCACACCCCGGCGGGCATCGCCATTCTCAGGAACTTCTGGTTTATGGCACTCTAAACAACGGCCCGGGGAGCCTCTGCTCTGGTCTTTCATTTCTCCAATGCCAGGGAGACACAGCACTCGCTTAGGGGAGCTCTCTGAACATAAGGACAGGGAATTCTGGGGCATCTCCCTTCTGGGGAGGGGAGAGGAGGGAAGGACCAGCCACGAGCTCTTTCTTGATGCTGTCAGGGGGTGTCCTGCAAACCAGCATCACTACCAAGGACCATGGAATTTAGGAAGCATACACCACAGCCCCTGAGACCAGAGGGGTAGCTTGGCACAGGGGAGGATTGGATAGGATTTGGTGTCGAGGCCCTGGCTTTGACACCCTAATAAGTCATTTTAACCTAATTAACTTGCTTTCTTTATTTATAACATGGCACTTGATGACAATACTGTCCATACTCCGCAGGGCTGGGAGGGGATCAGATGAGGCTGGGAGCCCGAGTGCGCTGTGAAGGCGTTGCTAAGGGGTGCACAGTGTCTTATGAAGGCAAGCTGCCTGGGCTGGGCTCTGTTACCTGAAAATATCAGTCACTGTGACCAAACATCTATATTCCTATCAGTCGCCACAGGAAATGAAGTCCAGTGTTTTACAGCTCAGGGCAAATAACATGTGATGGTATTTATCAGCTAAGTGAATTACAAATTAATCACTTGTCTTTGTTCCTGTTGCTGTAGAATAAGTGTAGATCTGAAACATGGTTTCAGGCTGTTAATGAGGATCTGAAGACCCACTATCGATAGGGAATCACGGGCCCCACCTCAAGCAGATGCTGCATTTGCCACCAAGGTTCACGCTGCCTTTGTATATTAATCTCTCTGAGATTTTTGTGCTAGAATAGCAGCAGCTGCTTCCCACAGTGGAAACATTTTGGAACATCTGTATTTGAATACTAAAATGCATACAAACAGTTATGCTAACAAACTATCTGGCTGGAGTAAGACAATGGCTTTCTCTTTGTACAGACAGAAATTACTCATGCTCCTGCCTAAGCTCCATTTCCAGCTGCAGACTGAACACAGAGGAGTCAGGAGCCCCTCGCTCTGTGACCTCAATATTTGAGATGAACTGCATCTGACAAGTTAGTTTCACGAGACCTGAATCTAGAGCCGGAAATATGCTCATATTTCATCCATCCATCTTTAAAGGGTTTTAGTTGGAGAAATAAAGTTCAAACTGCCCCAAACTATAACCACATTGATGGCACTACCATTAACCATCGTGCTGAAGATTTAAACATGTTTTCCTTTCCTCTTAGCATGTTTTCCCCTGTACAATATATATTTTTGATTCAAGTTTTATTATGTGGGAGATTAAATACACAGTAGTATTATATGGAAAATAATCAGTATAATTGCTGATTGACTTAATTGCATGTAGTTGTAAAAATGGGAAATGTACTGGCTGCTAGTACTAGAAATATTTTTTTTCATTTTTACTGCCCAAATCCACATGCACCATGCATGTAGACAGAGGGACACAGAAACTCAGGGATACTCTGGAATCAAGCATGCAAAGGCTCAAATAGCACAACGTGTGATAAGGCACATCATGTAGCATCTCTGAGCCTTGGTTTCCTCAACTGTAAAATGGAAATATTAATATTAGAGGCTTGATAGGCTTAAAATAAATCAGTATTTGTAAAGAGCCTCATTCATGGCTTATTATGTAGAAGATGCTCAAATATTTTAGTTTTGAGTTTCTCTTCTTATTCCAACCAAAATAATACCCACTTAGCTTTATTCATTTCAGAGATGTGGTAGAAGATGATCAGGAAATAAAACATGAAGTTCTGATACCACAACTAAAAAGACCACCATGGTGGGAAAGTCATCATCTTCATATACAAAGGCTGGCATGCCTTCAATTAGTCTTCTGCAATCATATTCATGAGAAAATTCACCCCTTGCTTAGGGACATCTTAGGATCATTTGCACATCCAACACATGGTCTTAGTAAACACTTTATTTCAAGTGGTTTAAGCTCTGTAGTATTTGGGGTCTGCTGGTTGGTTGGGACATCTGTTCATTCATTCATTCACGCAGTCAAGAAAATTCTCTATACCCACACAAATATCATGAACTAATCTTGTTGAAGGAAAAGAGGTAATTCAACAGAGAAGGATACGTTTCAAGAAATGGTACTGGAGCAACTAAATCTCACATGCCAAGAAAAGATTCTATATACAGGCCTCACACTTTCACAAACATTACTTGAAATGGGTCACAGACCCACATATAAAATGCAGAATTATAAAACTTTGAGAAAATAACGAGGGAAAATCTAGGTGACCTCTAGTTATTAGATATAACATGAAAAGTATGATTCATGAAAGAAAAAAATTAGTAAGGTAGACTTTATAAAATTAAAACCTTATGCTCTGCAAAAGACACTGTTAAGGGGCTAGGGTTGTGACTTAGTGGCAGAGCGCTTGCCTAGCACATGCGAGGCCCTGGGTTTGATCCTCAGCACCATATAAAAATAAATAAATAAAATAAAGATATTGAAAAAAAAAGACATTGTTAAGAGAATGAAAAGACAAACTGCAAGCTAAGAAAATATTTGCAAAACACACATCTGATAGAAAAACTTGTATCCAAATATAAAAACTAAACAATAAGGAATGACTCGATAAAAAAAGGGCAAAAGATCTGAAGAAGCACCTCTCAGAGAAGAAATGTAGAAGGCGAGGAAGCAAGCGAGAAGACCCTCAACATCCCTGAACTCAGGAAGCTGGAAATCAAAACAGCAATGAGAGGCCATTGTGTATCCCACAGCAAAACACAGGGACAATGCCAAACACTGGTGAGGATGCGGAGCCACCGAGATCCTCACCTATTGCTGGAAGGAATGAAAATAGTACAATTACTCTGGAAGATAGTTGGGCAATTTCTTCTAAAACTAAGTATAGTCTCGCCATGGGATACCGCAATCCTGCTCCCAATCAAGGTGGACATGTTTGTCCGCACACAAACCTGAACACAACTCTTTTTTTTTGTTTTTTAATTTCTTTTTAGTTGTGGAGGGACACAATACCTTAATTTTATATATTTACTTTTATGTGGTGCTGAGAATCAAACCCAGTGCCTCACACATGCTAGGCAAATGCTCTACCACTGAGCCCCAGCCCCTGAATGCAAATCCTAATAACAGCTTTATTAATAATTGCTAGACACTGGAAGTAACCAAGGTGGCTCTCAAAAGATGAATGAGTAAATAAACTGTGGTGTCATTGTGCAGTGTGATGTTATTCAATAATAAAAAGAAATTGTCCACTGAACCACCAAAAGGTATGGAAGAAACCTTCAGTGTCTGTTGTTTAGTGAAGAAGCCAGCCTAAAACAGCAGCACACTGTGTGATTTCAACTGTGTGACCCTCTGGAAAAACCAAGACTACAGGGTAAAAAGATCAGTGGTTACAGGGGACTCTGGGAGAACTGGGCTTTGAGGCAATGAAACTGAGCTATTCTGCATGACACTACAATGGTGGACACCTGACATCAGGTATGTGTCAAAAGCCATAGAGCTGTACAACATTGAACCCTGACATCAATTATGCACTGAGCTAACAGTAAGACACCAATATTGGTTCATCAACTGTGACACATGTCCCGAACTGATGCAAGATATTAATAAAAGGGAGAACTGATGGGGACAGAGAGGGTATGTGGAAACTGTCTATAATATCTACTCAGTTTTCTGTTCTAAAAATAAAGTCTATTAACTTAAAAATGAATGAATGAATTGGAGTTTTCCTTCTTGGGAGAGTAGGAGCATTCTTTTGGGATATGGAAATGTCATGGTCAAGGGCATGAAGTACGGCAGAGTGAGTTTAGGTTGGAGCAGGCAGCTGATTAGACCCTGGAGTCTGGAAGGTAAGTTTCCATGAGCTCTGTCTGTCCACAGTAGGTAGAATCTGAGACACTTCTTGTGTGGAGTTTCACTTGATCATTGTAACAAAGCTTTTAAGTATATGTTATGATGATACTGATTTGTGAGATCAAACCAGACTCAAAAGAGGTCAAGATTCAGAGAAATGATGTGACACGCCCCAAAGTACAAAATTAACGACAGTGCACGGGTTCAGAGCCACAGCCTCAGACTCTAGCTCTTGTGTTCACTGGACTACAAAGTGTACAGATGGCCTCTTTTGATAAATTCACAACCCGTGGTGCAATACAGTCCACATATTTCTATGAAGTACATGAAAACCAAGGAGATCAGTAAAAATAACAAGGAAATGCTTAACAAAAGTGACTAATTAGAATAGTTTAAAAAGTGGCTAATTAGAATAAAGTTAGGATATTTTAAGCACCAATGATGCTAAGAATAGTCTTTGGGGCCATTCACAATTATGCCAGTTTTCTCCTTCCACACAGGTGAGAATGAACATCACCGCCTGTGTGAGGCCAAGTGGGGGTGGCCATGAACCTGCTGTAGCTAATAAATGTGACTGTTCCCCAGAGGGCAGCTTGCAGGAACCAGTGCATCTTTACCACATTCTCTATTCCCTTTGCTACAGACTGTTTCATCAGAATCGATCTTCAAATGAGAAGCACGTCAAGGCGGAACAGATCCCTGTCTGATCTATAATGAATATACAGGGGGCACCAGAACTAAGCCTTTGCTGTTGTAAGCCACAGAGACTTTGAGATTGATTGTTACTACTCCATAAACCTGGCCAATCCTGACCAATACCACACTGAACAAAAATTAATAATTTAATTCTTCAGGAAATATAAGTTACCGTTAACATTATGTAGTGGTTCAATTATGTGCCAATTACCATAGGTTTCTGGATGATGAAATTTTAGGCATTTTTATAGGAAAGCCCCATTTGAAAAGAACTGGGTACTAAACGCAGCTGATCTTTGAAACCTTTATTAGTAGATGCAACAGTCTCTCCGGAAGTACTTTATCCAAATCACAGATTTGCTTAGGGGAATCATTAGCCACTCAAATACATACCTGAAAACAGAAGATTGAATCGTGTTCTGTGAGGCCTGAAGTGACATAGACTCCCTATTTAAGGAGTGGATTCTAGCCTGAAAATCTACCCTTAATCCGCAACTGAGCTGACAGAGTAATTCCATGTAAAGGTTAAATGATGGTCATGAACTTCTGGAATTGTTTACTCAATAGTCACACTGAACCAACTGGACAAGAATCAAAGAGATTTTATCTCTGTATTGTTGAGGACATTGTGCAGGGTATCACCTAGTGCCATCTTTATAAGGACAAAGGAAAAAAAGCCTTTCACATCTCAGTATGCCTACCATGTGCTGCCATGGCTTTATCTTACTGTGAGTTTTGTCCGTAGTTATATTTTCCTCTTTCTCTGGGCCACCAGGAGGCTTATGGCCAGACTCAGAGCCTCACCTTAACAGGCAGATGGAATCCCAAAATACTTGTAAAGTCTTACCTGGCTTCTGACCTTTGCCCCTCATTACTTGATCTCTCCTTTTTAATATTTTGTTTTCTGCTTCCACAAATGCTTCTTGAATTGAATCAGACAAATCAAGGAAATGCAAACAAACAAACAGTTAAATTCTAAGTATCTTGGTAGGGAGAAAGCTTCCTAAATGGGATTTCTAAGAATTGTGAACTTACAGCCCCAGAGAAGGAGGAGGCTTAACTACCACACAAACAGGGAAATTTTAATTGCATGGTCTTTAATGGCCTTAAATCATTTCCATGCTGTGCATGTTCGGTAATTGGTATCAGGTTTATCATAATCAGTCTAACCAGTCTATCCCAATGTTTAAATCCAAGGTTGGAGAAATATTCTGCAATTATTCCAGAAAAGAAATAATGTATGTATCTGAATTCTTTTCTATGGTAATAGTTGAAATAGTTGGTTTGAATCTATTACTCTGAGCCTAGAGAGCTATTAGTAATAGTTACAGCTTCTCCATGGTAACCTGTCAGCCTTTTCTAATACTATGAGGCCAGAGGAGCTTTCATAATAATTATTTTTATCAAAATTATATTAGGGTTGGAAGAATAATACAATGTCAGAAAGATCTATTACCTAGATCTAAGAGTTGCTATCACAGGTGATAAATTATTTATAATGCCCAGTATTAATACAGCGATGTTTTCACACCAAGTGTTTGTAAATGTCCTTTGCAGATGCAAATTAACAGATTAATAAGGAAACAAGCTTTCTGGTATGAGAACTGGGATGACAGATTAGCTATTAAGAGCAATTTATAGGTCATAAGATATGAAAGTTGGCAAGAAACACTACCTCTGCTGGCTCTATAAATAGCAAAACTGCATTTGGTTTCCCAGAGGTATCCTGTTAGACATTTTAATTATACCATAAAAACTGCCAGAATTTATAATGATTTCATTTTTTAAAAAACTTGATGCTCCATGTAAACTTGATGCAATCCAACAGGCATCTGTGCTATGTGCTGTAAATGCCAAGTTTCAGCCCTGGGAAGTGCTTTCTCCTGAAGGACTGGCAATGGGGAGGCTGGGGGTGAGCATCAGAGGAAAGAAATGTCACTCCCGATATCTCCTCCCTCTCTCACATTCCACCATCTTCCACGGCTATCCACCTGGGACGACGTCTATAAGAACTCCATTCCGAGTAGCTCTTTGGCCAATATGATGATCCAGTACAATGCCTAGGGTCTTGGCAGTTCTACTGGGGAGTTGACTCTGGGGCTAAATCTCTCACTCACTTGAAATAATCAGTTAAGATTATTTTTGGAGATTTATTTCCCACTCTGTTTCACCTATATCTTCAGAAAACTGATTCCGGGGAAAGGCAGGTAACCTACCTCATATGAGTTCTCTAAGACACAATTCACTCAATTCCTCGTGTAATAATTTTGACCTGGATTAGGAAATACAACCCACCATCATGCTGTTTTAGTCCAATCAAAACTGTTCCATTTCACACTTGCCAGCCAACCTGAATTTCAGTGGGCTATAAAACATTGTTCGGTAGGGGGTTGGAATGTAGCCAATCACCTTTCAAAGACAGTATTTACACTGAGCCATAAAACCTGGCCTTGGCAAGGCAGGATGTAATGGAGAAAGGCAGAGAGATGGGAAACACACGTATGCACCTACGAGAGGCAGGGAAGGAAGGAAGTCCCCCAAAGCACAGCTTATTTGTAGAAACCAGCAGATAACAATTTAAATATGAAATCTTCAAACTGAATAAAAAAAGGACCCTCAGGGATCCTGGAGGGAATTAAGAAACAACAGAGAACTTCTGCTTCCATCCAGAAAGGGACCCTGGGACAGCCTCCTGCTATAAAGCACAGGTCCTGATGTAGCTGAGACCTCCTGCAATGCAAGGCTTTGGAACATTCAGGAACAAATGGCTTGCACCCCCAGCTCTCTGTATTTTCACTCATTCCAGCAGATTCAATCTCTATCCCTGTTGGATGATTCCAAACCCAGATTTCAGAACAAGAGATGAGGGAAATTCTTGAGCTGGAGAGGTCTTATGGATCACCTAATTCACTGTTTTTCAAGCTTTGTTTGAGCCAAATTACCAACATGTGTTTCATGTGTTTAAAATACAGCTCTTGTTGGGAGCAGAAGCACATACCTGTGGTCCCAACTACTCTGGAGACTAATGCATACTTGAGCCCAGGGGTTCAAGGTCAGCCTGGGCAACAGGGCGAGACCCCTGTCTCAAAAACTATAAAAAAATTATAGCTGTTTAGGTGAACTTGGATTGGAGTCCTTTTTTCTCTGCTAGCAACCCTGAGGGGCATCTGTGGAACTCTCCAGGACTCTTCAGAGCAGACTTTGAAAACCACTTCCCAGTAAAATCCCTCCATGTCTTCACAAGCAGAAAACTAGGGCTGACGCGCAGCAAAGGCAGGACCCGAGCCCAGGTGTCCAGACACCAGCTGGTCCCCTCCTCACTCTGCTTTACCGAGATCCATCAGGCCATGACATAGCTACCTGGAAGCAAGTCCTCATCACCTTTTCTGGTTGTCCCCTGCTCTGTGGCTTCCATGATTGACACAGGAAGCACATGACCAGTTAAAGGTTCAGCATTATCACTGCCTTTTCTCTGTATTCAATCAAGGCCTGTCCTTGAAATTATAATGACTCTTAGTTTTTATTTACTAATATTTATTTTAATGGCAATTATGTGTATGCTAAATCAGTTTAGAATTAATTTCTGGCAGTTTTATCTTAAATGATATTTAAATATTTTAAAAGTTGATGTGACAGTGTTAACAGATGAGATGTGGAACACAATTCAAAATACGTACTGCTTTGTCCTTAAAATCCTAACCAACTATTTCGTAACAAGTTCAGTGGCAAACTTCAGTAACTTTAATAAAACTTTAGTTACTTTCCCAACTATTGAATCTACCCCCTGATAATCACAGCTTTAGAGATCCTAGGGTGATGCAATGATTAGAACTTCCTAGGTTTGAATCCTATCTCCTTTATTTTATTTTGTTTTGAGACAGGACCTCACTAAGAGTCGCTGAGGCTGGACTTGAACTTGTGATTCTCCTGCCTCAGCCTCCTGAGTCACTGGGATTAGGCATGTGGCTGGCTCTGGCTTTCTTCTTTTAAGGAATTACTTTCTTTGTCTTTGTTTCCTTATCTATACAATGGTGGTAATGATGCCTCATGGGATTGTTAGGGTATACATTAAAAAAGAGCTTAGAATTGTGCCTGGCACATAGTAAACATTCAATTACTGCTAGCTGAATTATGGATTTTAAATACTAATAAAACTGAGTAAATTAAGTAATTTTAAAGTCACATATTTATATTAATTTAATCTGTTTTGTATGCTTATCTAAAATTTAAATGTATCAAATTAGTGCCCTCTTTCCCCTCCCTCATTATATTAATTTAAAAACCCCAAAATGTCATTTCCCTTGTGTGGCATTCATCACTGTTCCTTTGGCACATGAATTATTTGGGCATGTAAGCACATAAATATTCCATTTTGGAAATCCCCAAAGAAAGAAGGCATTGTACCAAGATCCAAAAATGGAACATAATATGTTCACAAAAAAATTAAATTTTTAATTAAGATCCTAAATTATTTTTTAAAATTAGCTTACCATAAAAATATACAACTGGCATTAAACACAGGATAAACTTTTAGATAAGGTAATAATTACAAGTATGATTAAATGATTCATAATATTATTTTAAAATGTGTTTTTCAGTGGTATGATCATTTTGTATCAAAATGAATACTAAAAAATATGCTCAATTTCAGAGGAAATACATTTGATAACAAAGGAGATGATTCATAATTACTATTTAATGTAATAAGAAAAGATACAGGCTGTAGGTGAAAGAGCACAGTATGAGATAGGTAGATGGAAGCTTCCTGAAGCCAAGGGTTGTCTTATTCAGCTCTGTGCTTCAGAGTCTAGCGTGCTGCCTAGCACTGAGCAGGTGCTCAATAAACACATGCAGAATCAAAATGATGTTCTTGGGGCTGTGGGTCTGCATAAGGATATAAAAGAAAAAAAACTATCCTCTAAAATGAACACATGGTACTAATACCCTTCAGCCCTATTTCTCCTTGGGCACAATTCTGGTGCACAAAACCTCATTCCTGATTACTTTTTACTACAGCTGTAAGAACCAGAAGCATAGGCGTTTCTGAGTTGCCAGCATGTCCTGTCTGCACACAACCTTAGGTCCCTTATTACCGTTCTTATTCTTCTACCTGATGCTTCTCATACAGTCAGTCACACTCTCTTTTAAATCTTTTGAAATCCACTCCCATTGCCTTTGTTCTGGGCACATGAGGCATGAAATGATTAAACAGGAGCTGTTATTATTTTTGTTATAATACTCTTTTCCCTTAATAATTGTATTGACACCCAAAACCAGAGTCTGAGAAAATCAGTAGAACAGATTCTTTCTGGGTAAGCTTAAGTCTTTCTTAGAATAAGTATGTATACTATTCATTGAAAACTAGGCAAATGTCATGGTTTGGACATGAGGTGCCTCTGCACCCCACCCCCAAAGCTCCCTTGTTCATGCAGGAATGCTCAGAGGTGAAGTGATTGGATTATGGGAGGTGTAACCTACTTAGCCCACTCTAGGTTGAACGGGTGGGAACTGCAGGCAGAAGGGGTGATGCTGAAGGAGGGGCTCACTGGGGGTGTGCCCTAGAAGGGTGCATCCTCCCTGTGGCCTCCCCCTTTCCTCTCTCTGCTTCCTGGCTATCATGAGTGAGGCAGTCCTCCTCCACCTCACCCCCCCACCAGGATGTCCTGCCTCACTTTGGGCCCAGAGGAGGGGACTCAGCTGACCATGGACTAAGCTGCTGGAACTGTGAGCTAAAATAAACTTTCCCTCCTCTAAGTCGTTCTTGTTGGGTGTTTGGTCACAGCAATGCAAAGCTAACACGGAAATTGTCTCATAAAGTTCAAGTTATCATCAATTATAAAAACTTTCTAATATATGATACAAATGAAGGAAAATGTTGCAATTAGACATCAACAGTATACTTGCTTATGGTTTACACCCATCCTGATTTCAGAGACATCAAAACATGAAAAATGTACATTTTATAAGGCAGCTTATTTGCATTATTTCATATCTCCACAGTGGTCCTTGAGGTAGGAATTATCACCTTCATTTTTCAGATGAGAAAACAAACATTAAGCAATGAGTCTAAAGTCAAATAACTAATAAAGCCCGAGCTGGGAGTTCAGTCAGGGTCTACCTGGCCCAAACCCTTGTCCAAGTGAGTTCCTCCTCCAGAACTCCCCCACAGAGTGAGGAAGGAGGCCAGGCCTGTGCTCTGGAAAGACCTCCTCACTAGTGCTGTTTACAGTTAAGTGCTCACAATCGCCTAGCAGGCAGGGTTGCTAATTTGGAATATCTTATAAAAACGACTATTGTCAAACTATCATAAACTGGACACAGACTCAGAATTTTATTGAGACCGAGAAAGAAAAAAATCTGCAACGATTCCACAGCACTGATGTTTTTTTGAACAATTTATATTTCTTCACGCTTGCCAACCTGCCCATAGTCTGAAAAAAAGGTGTATGTTATTTGATTAATATTCTCCTCAGGATATACAGAAATTCAAGATGTGGAGTGAAAAGCTTAAAGGATGTACCTCGTTTAGATCTGGTCACATGTCAGGCATGCCTGAAAGCCCCCAGAAAGTGCCCCCAAATGCCTGTAATTACAGTTATCCAGAAGATGAGTGGCGTCAGGTATGAGTTTATTCCACTCAGGGACACAGATGGGTTTCAACAGTGATACTGGCTGTGAGTTCAGCCAGGGCCCTTTAAAAGTGCCTTAGTAATGCATATGTGCTGGGAGCTCCACAGGAAGGAAGAATTAGATCAACTCCTAGAATGGCAGGGCCCATTTCCAGAACGTTCCATTCAAAGTATTATGGTATTAAATAGAGACGGCTAGAAATCATGTCATTTTATGGAAACCTCAGAAGCCTGTTTCTGAAAAAAAAAAATCTGGGATTAGGAAAGGATGGGTTTACCTTGCTTCCAGTAAAGGGTGGGAGAGGAGGTGATGACTGGGTCACAGCTGGGGGAGGAGACGGCGAGGTGTGAGTGATGATACTCGCGACCATCAACCATTGCCACTCCAGATGGGGCGGCACGGCCTGTCCCGCTCTGCCTTCTCCCCAAGAAAGTAGCAGCACATTTTCCCGGTAATAAAGCACATGCAGTATCATATCGGATTACATCCAAAGCTTATGTTACCTAATTTTATAGCTGAGAAGAGGGGGAGCGAGGGAGGAAATGAAGGAGAAAAAGGGAGGGCAAATAAATTTAAGTTTTGTTTCAAGTTCAAAGACTAACGGTGTGAGGGACTTCATTTGATGCTGACGAGGGACAATCAGGCTAACATGAGCCTCATCTGTGTGAAGGGACACAAAACAGAGGTCAGAAAGCAGTGAAAAATACTAGTGCAAAGACACTAGCCTAGCAGAAATTATTTTCCATAAACGTGTAAGTGTGATAACCTAAATTTCATTTAAAAGAAACATGGCAGCTTAATTTGCATTTTACGAGTTATGAAAAAGACAGAACTTTGATTTTGTAACCCGATTTTTTTGGTGTAATGAGCGATGATGGAGGGACAGAGACCCCCAGGACCAAGCTGCACCCAGACTCCCCTCAGGACTTCCCAGTCTTTCCTAGCGCACCCAGATGTTTCCAGGTAGGTTGCCCTTCCTCCAGGAGGCTTCTTCCAACGCGTCCCCTCTCTCAAGGTACCAATGGTCCTCACCTGTGTGAGAGCCATGGAGGCAAGGACATTCAGCCTGTGGGGGTCACTTGAGAGCAAAGCAGTGATTAAGTAACTGGGGCATCCAGGATGTGCCTCAGGTGTTTGGTGAATAGAGTCTGGGAGATGTAGTCATCATTGGGTACTTAATAAAACCCTCCGCATCGCAATGGCCACTGGGAATTCTAAGGACCCTGCACAGACTGGGAACACCAGCTCCGTTCAAAGGCGATCAGCCGGTGGAGCCACAATCGCAGACAGCCCGGCATGGGGCACTTCGCTTTAAGAAACACATTCATTTAAAAAAAAATAAATAAATGTTTTGCAAAAACAACAAAACATACTTTGATTTATTTATTTACTCATTCACTCCACAAACATCTGAGCGCCTATTAGGTGCTGGACCCGGGAACTATCAAAGTTAATAAGACAAGGTATGCGCTCTGGAGTTGCTCCCAGCTCAGAAGACAGACTGGGAAAAAGTGCAATAGACATCCAGACTCCTAGGGCATGTGGACACCCCCATGTTTCTCAACCTCTGCCAGAAATCCCAGTAAAACAACAGTGAAGGATTTTTTTTTTTAAGGCTAAGAGCCCATACAAACAAAACGATTGAGAAAGATGACAGCAGATGAAGGATCTTCTCAAAATTCTGGAAGCTGAAAGCAAATGGATGAAAGACATCTGATTTAGTAGTGTACAGAAAAGGGAAACCAAACCATCTGCAAGGAGAGGCAGCAGCCAGAGACCAGCCCCAGGCAGCTGCAGGGCCTTGGAAAGGGGCAGGCGTGGGGTCACCAAGGCCTCTGAGTTCAGGGGAAGGTGACAGCTGAAAGGAGAGGGGTGGGATGAAATTACATAAGGAGCTGTCAGACCTCAGACCTGCAACCCAACCTGCAAAAGATGGTGCCTGCTGTCGGAGCAGTTTGGAGAGGAAGACAGAACGGACAGCTACCCTGGAAATGCAGATGAGGGGAAGTCAGCATTCAGACTGGTGAGATTCTCACTCGGCACCCTTCTCCCAGGCAACTAGCCCCACTGCTCTGTGCAGCTTCCAGAATGTGGGCAGCCACACTGGAAATTTCTGGAAAAAGGTCCCCCCCAAAAAGGTGTGTACATATTATCACGAGGTTCCCAAGTGAAAGCAGCTCCCAGTCTCCTCAGACTGCACTGCTGCCCATCTGTGGATGAGAGCTGCCCGGCCACACAGAGGCTCCGGTCAGTCTTCACGGCCTCACGCCTAATATGGGTGGCTAGTCAAATACTACTTGTTATGGTTCGGATGTGAGGTGTCCCCCAAAAGCTCACGTGTGAGACGGTGCAAGAAGGTTAGAGGAGGATGATTGGGTTGTGAGAGCCTTAACCCAATCAGTGGATTATCCTCTGAGAGGGATTAGCTGCGAGGTGACTGGAGGCAGGTGGGTGTGGCTGGAGGAGGCGGGGCACTGGGAGCCTGGCTGTGGGGGTATATATTTGTATGTGGCAAGGGGAGATCTCTCTGTCTCTGCTGTGTGATCATCATGTGAGCTGCTTCCCTCTGCCATGCTCCTCTACCATGTCATTCTGCTTCACCTGGAGCCCTGAGGAACGGAGCCTGCTGTTTGTGGACTGAGACGTCTGAAACTGTGAGCCCCCAAAGATACTTTACCTCCCCTACAATTGTGCTGGTGGGGTCCCTTAGCCACAGCAGCGTTAATAGCTGAATGAAACACTACTTACTACACATTTGAGGAAACCTCTAATTTGAAAGATAGTGGCCCAAATAAATAAATAGAAAAAATAAAGAAAAAATTCAGGGGAAATCAACACAATCAGTGGGGGGAAAAAGCCTTCAAAAAATATGAAGTTTCCAAGACTTAAAATGACATACTGTAGGCATGAACTCTTTGCATGCCACATAAAAGAATCACTCATAGAATGACAGCAAAGTCTTCAGAATTTTAAATAACTACAAAAAATAGTATATGGATTAGAATAAATTGAATATTACTGTGTAGGAATTAGCATTTGAATACAAATAAAGCCAGGCTTAGTGGTGCACGCCTGTCATCCTAGTGGCTTGGGAGGCTGAGTCAGGAGGATCGTGAGTTCAAAGCCAGACTCAGCAACAGCAAGGTGCTAAGCAATTCAGTGAGACCCTGTCTCTAAATAAAATATAAAAATGGGCTGGGGATGTGGCTCAGTGGTCAAGTGCCCCTGAGTTCAATCCCTGGAAGGCCCCCTCTAAAAGAAAACAAATAAAAAAGAAGAGAGAAGAAAGACAAAATCAAAGAACCAAAGAAGACTATCATCTGACTAACAGAACAAGAAAACAGGAGAAATTATTAAACAATTTAAAAAAGAAAATTTCCCAGAAATTAAATATATTAGACTACAGATAGTGAAAAAAAGAAAGAAAGAAAAAAGAACATTGTGAAATTTCAGGACACCAGAGATAAAGAAAAGATCTCAAAATATTCCTGAGAGAAAAATCTGGTAACATACAAAAAATTGGGAACCAGAATAGCATCAGCCCTCACAACAATAATTGAAAACTAAAAGACAATGAACCACATATTTTCAAAATTCTGGGAGCTAGCATTCCATTCTATTCCTAGCCAGGCTGTCAAGGCTGAGGGTAGAGTTAAAGAATTTTGAGACATCCCAAATCCCAGGAATGTTACCTACCTTTTCTCAGGGAGGGGCTCCCTCAACCTAGGGGTGTCAATCTTAAAGAAGACGTGGTCCGGGAAACAGAGGTCTCAACAAAGGGAACCCTCCAGATCACGGGAGAGAAGGCTCAGAATGGCAGCGGGGTGGGGTCCTAGAAGCAAGTCAACGTGGGAGCAAGATACAGAGGATACGTGAAGGGATTCCTCCAGAGAAAGCACGAGGCATAGATGACATGACAGGTCTCAACCTCTAGAAGGGAGTTTCAGAGTTCCCTTGGGACATCTGACAATTGTAATTAGCACAAAGAGAAGCAAGCAGAACCATGAAAACAGCAAAACCAAAGGAACAACTCACTCCAGTTGTGCAATACAGAGAGATCACGGGCAGTATGAAGGACGAGCCGGCAGGGCGGTGACTGAGACGGGAGGATGGGTCAGCCGGTCCCCTGGGAGCCTGGCAAGAGGTTCTAAGCACCTGAGCCAGAGCAGCAGGAGCGGAGATGGAGAGTGGACGACTTTAGAACTGTGAGGGCCACTCTTCCCATCTGGGCGCTTTACCCAGATTCTTTCTTTTTTTTTTTTTTTAAGATTTTTTTAGTTATCAATGGACCTTTATTTATTTATATGTGGAAGTAAGAATTGAACCTAGTGCCTCACACATGCCAGGCAAGCACTGCACCACTGAGCCCCAGCCCCAGCCCCATTCTTGATGATGAAAGACAAAGGGGGAGAATCCAAGGAATTAAAAAAGGAGCCTCGTCATCACCACAGTCAATTAACTGGTGCAGCACTCTGCTTTTTTCCTCATTAAGAAGCTAAAGTATTTTCAAAAGGATTCAATGAGTCGAGGTCCTGTTACAGTTCTGTGCTGGGCACTTTATAAGCAACAGAATTAGGAAGCCACTGCTGTTCCCCACTTTATGTGTGAAGCCACCTGCCCGTGGTCACAGAGCTGCAGGGTCAGAGATGCAAGCCCAGGCTGGCCGTGACCACACCTGTTCTCAACTCCAGTGTTCGATTTAATAACTACTTGAATACTGCTTCTCACCTGCCGAGGGAGTGCTCCATGGTGAGGACTGGCCTGGACATTTACATGGAAACCCAACACACTGCATCTCCACAGTGATCCTCCAAGACACTATCTCCATCCCCACTTCCCAGCTGGGAGGACAAGTGACGTGCCGAAGGCCATGGATTAGTGGAATGCAGAGTCATTCTGGCTCAAGATCCTGCCTCTGTCACTCTGGGCCACAGCCGCTCCTCTGAAGTTATTGCCATTCCTCCCAGTCTCCTTGTTTCCCTATTTGATTACAGCCAGGCCGCTGAGTCCACCTCTGAGGTGTGTCCACGTAGTGATTGGTGGCCAGCCAACAATTTACTTGGGTCACATCATGTTTTGCCTAATTTGGAAACTCACACAAAATTCCAGGTTTCCAACTTCCCTGATGACACTGACCCATGTTCCCACAGAGGAGAACTCCTAGCTGGACAGCGGCTGTCCCTGCGGGGTGCAAGCACGGTCAGGTTCCCACAGACCTCCCACCTGAACACACTCCACTCACTTGCAGGCTGCCTGGTTCCTTCTGGGGGTTTGTCTCCTGAGACCCCGGCTCTCACTATAGACCTGTCGGGCTCTGGGCCTTTTCATCTCTCCCCTGCCTTCCTCTAACAACCCCTTAGCTGGTTGCCTGGCCTCTCCCCTCTCCATTCTGATGCTCTACGAGTTTCCCTCAGGCAGAGCTCTGATGGCACCAGCCTTTTGCTAAAAACCTTTTGATGATTTCCCAATGCATACTAATCCAACCCCCAGGCCTCGCAGGTAATGACTTTCACCAGCGATGCCACCTTCTTACTTAGTATTATCTTCCTCCTCACAATCCGGACCCCCAGGCATATTTGTTGTTCTCTAAACATCTGCTTCATTTCCTCTTTCTAGGCCATGGTTCTTATTTGTGTTAAATTTTTAATCACAAGGAACATGTTCAAATGCAGGTTTGTTTCAAATTATGCTACAGGCTCTTTCAAAAGTCCTGGTTATGAGATTAATGAGGAAAAAAAGGATTAGTAACTAACTGGAGATGGGACAATTGGTTAAGAAAATTACACAGTTCTTCAAAATAAATACAGGATGGACCAAAAGAGTTAGACACAAAAAATAAAGCTTGAAGTGAGTGCAGGTGATAACGTGACCTCTGCATTGGAAAGGACTTTCTAAACCTGAATGCAACAGAAACCACAAAGAAAAGAAGATACAACTATAATAATTTAAATTTAAGTATGTCAAAAACGCAGAAGATATAAAGAAAATTAAATGGTAAAAACGTTTTCCTGAAAAAAAACTACATGCTACTAATAAAGATACAGGAACAAGGACACACAATTCACTAAGGGGGTATAAAACCAACCAAATGTACAGAAAATTCACCTGCATTGTTAATTAAGGGGAGATAAAAGAAAATAAAATTGCACTTCATCTTTCCAACAGCAAAGTATAAAGAAATAATTTCTCACCATATTGGTAAGAAGGGTGAGGTGGGCACTCTTGTGTACTCTTGCTGGGAATATAAATTAGTGAAGACTTTTTGAAAATCCATTTGATAGAACAAATCAAAGGTCCTAAAAATGTCATTTGATGATATAATTTTATTTCTAAACTCAAGATTTTTTAGGAATTTCCAACTTTGGCACTGTTGACATTTTGGACTGGGTGATTCTTGGTTTTAAGGGGCTGTCCTGTGCCCCCACTATATGCCAGCAAAACCCCCTCTAAGTTGACAACCAAAATGTCTAAACATTCCCAAATTTCCCCTGGGGGATCTTTTCCAGTTGAGAGCTATTAATCTGTACAAGCAAAATAAGAAAATTGGATTGATATTTTTATAGAAAAGTCATGACATTGTAGGAATATACTGAAAACATGTAAATGCTCAGTAATAACAGAATGATTTAATAAATTATGACACATCCATATTATAAGATACCATACAGTTATTTTAAATGACATTTTCAGGGCTGGGGTATAACTGAGTGGCAGAGCACTTGCCTAACATGTGCAAGGCCCAGGGGGCAATCCCAGCACGGAAAAAAAAAAAATGTTTTCAAGACATTTAATGAAATGATAAAAATGCTTGCTCTGTTAATCAGGAGAGTGATAGCTGCTGTAACAAGCACCAAAATTTCACTAAAAACATGAAAAAAGATGTTTAACTCTTGCTCATGAAGTAGTCCAGGGGGTGCCAGATGGACAAGGTAGAGTGGGGTAGAGATGGGGCCCTGCTCCACACAGGTAGGAGCTTCCAAAGTTACCCTTGATGTCAGTATTGACCTAGCAGTGAGATAAAGAGAAAGATCACGACTGGAAGTCACCTCTGGGACAGACCTAGAAGGAGGAAATACCACTTCCACTCACATTCTGTGGTCTAGAACTGAGTCATGGGCCACAACTACCTGCAAAGTGGGTTGGGAAATGTAGGCTAGTCATGGGTCCAGAAAAACACAGAAAACAGATTGGGTAAACCAAGTTCAATCTTGTGCAGAGTCATGACGCATAAATAAACAGAGTAGTTCCATACATACATCATACATTCAAGGTACACCCAGTCTTTTCTTTTAAAAAAAAATTTCCAGAATTAATAAATACCTTACAAGTCAGCAGTTCAACTTCTAAATACACCTTCTAGAGAAATACACACAAAGGAACATGTACCAGGAAAATAAAAATACCAGAAATGGCCTAAATGACCACATAGGGAACTGATTAAATAAAATATGGAAACACATAGTATGGAATACTATGCATAAGAGGAATTAGGTAGAATCATATGAACCGCGTTGGAAATATCTCTGAGGAAGACTGCTAAGAGTAAAAAGCAAGAGGTGTGGGCTGGGGATGTGGCTCAAGCGGTAGCGTGCTCGCCTGGCATGCGTGCGGCCTGGGTTCAGCACCACATACAAACAAAGATGTTGTGTCCACCGAAAACTAAAAAATAAATATTAAAATTCTCTCTCTCTCCTCTCTCTTTAAAAAAAAAAAAAAAAAAGCAAGAGGTGTAATTCCAGCTACTGGGGAGGCTGAGGCAGAAGGATTACAAGTTCAAGGCAAGCCTGGGCAAAAGCAAGACCCATCTTAAAAGCAATAAACAGAAACACCAAAAAAGCAAGAGCAGATCATACTTAATGTATTATGCCATTTACACCTTAAAAACAGAAAACTAAATTTTTTTTGTGTGTGTGTTCCTGTATGTGTCCACAGGAGAATATTCTAGAACAAGTTCAGGAAGGATGGTCACTATTAACATTCTGAATCAGAGTTCTTGGTTTGGCAGGAGAGGGGATCGTGAGCTTTTCAGGATGTTTTGCAACAGCCCTGGCCTCTAGCCACAGACACCACTGCCAACCACCACCCGGTTGGGAAGGATCCATAGTAACTGGGCAGCAGCATTAGTGGAGGGAAGGGTCGGGGAGGGCAAAGGGCACATCTCTTTACCACAGCATTTTAGAAGTTTACTTACCATGAGAATCTATCCGTATATTATTGTACAATTTTTCTTTTAAAAGTGAATTAAAAATAAAATATACAAAAATATTAACAGTAATCATCTTTAGGGTGTGAAATTATGTGTGACATTTGTTGTTTCTATAGATATGTTCTATATATGTGTTCTATAACCATGCACCATTTTAGAAAATTAAAAATAAAATAAACTTTATTTTTGAAGAAAAGGACAAAGACCAAAAAAATTATAAAATGGTAACAGTGTTAGCAGATGGGAACCAAAATGACATGTTATATTTGTTTGTCTTTTTGATCTTTGCTTTCCAAATTTTCTACAGCAGCATGTACTAATTTGCAATTCAAAAAAGTTTTATTTGCTTTTAAAAAATCCTAGTCTTACTATCTCTGGCTTAAAAAGAATAGTGTCAAAAGAATAAAGAAAGACTGAGTAGGGTAAGAGACAGCGATGGTAGCTGGCAATTCAAAATCAAAAAGATTTTAAAACCCTAGCCACAGAGGTCAACGTCCATAGATGGGAAAGAACAGTTTGGGGCAGGAGCTTAGATTGGAGGAAGGTAGCTCTTAGAACATAGCTCTTATGAAAACTTAGGAACCACAGGAGGGCAGGTCAGACACAAAATAGGTACAAACATTCTCTCCAGCTAGCCACTAAGGAGCAGTACTGTTTGGGAGCAGTGATGCATGCCCATAATCCTAGGAATGCGGGAGGCTAAGGCAGGAGGATCGCAAGTTTGAGGCCAGCCTCAGCAATTTAGTGAGTCCCTGTTTGGCTTAGTGGGACCCTGTCTCAAAATAAAATATAAAAATGACTGGGATATGGTTCAGCAGTTAAGTGCCCCTGGGTTCAATTCCTGGTACCAAAAGGGAAAAAAAAAAGGGAGCAGTACTGATGGACTGGTCAGGTAGAAGGCTGGAAATGGCCTAGGGTCACTGCTAGGTGGCAGCAAGACTGCAAAGCAACGTGATAATAGGTTCTCAGAAACTTGTTCTACTGATTTGTAAATAGAAAGTTACTTTGTGTGTGACTATCTAAATCTGTAATGTTTTTGTTTTTATATTTTAAAAGCCCATTTATATTTCCTGTGGAATCTCCATTATTCTGGCTCATCCATTTATGAAGGAAAAACTGGTGTGCATTCATTCGGCATCCAGTCAACGCCAGGCAGTGTTACATTCATTTCAGCACTTGCTGCTCGTGACACACGAGAGTTGGGTGGTGTTGTCGCACTTTAGAAACCAGAAAACTAATGGTCAGTCTTGCCATCTAGCCAGGAGCCCATTGTGAAAGAAGCATAGGAACAGTTCTTGATTTCAACCTCAAAATTCACTCATCCAGTCCAACCACCCAACCTGCTGGGCTGCAGGTACGACAGTGAGCCTGATGCCCTCCGCTGTCACCAAGCATGTGGGGCTAGAGTGGAGCACGATTACAAGATGAAGTCCAGTGAAGGCTGAGAAGGGCAGGAAGAGAGGTGAACACTGAGCAAGAGCTTACCCTCATCTGGGAGTCAGGGAGGCCTTCCAGAGAC
Source organism: Marmota marmota marmota (assembly GCF_001458135.2). Lineage (NCBI taxonomy): Eukaryota > Metazoa > Chordata > Mammalia > Rodentia > Sciuridae > Marmota > Marmota marmota. Next base: position 1,728,670 of record NW_026000130.1, on the reverse strand, counting down.
GCTGAGGTTTAAAATGAAGCCTGAAGGATTAGTCAGCAAAGTGGGGGCTCAGCGGTCGAGCACTTGCCTAGTGTGCACGAGGCCCTGGTTCCGTGCCGCTGAGGAGTCATAGTGCTGCTATCACCACTGCTGTGCTTGTGCATTTAAACAAAGTAAGCTTTCCTCTCTCAAAATTAAAAAAAAAAAATACAAAACTCCGTACTGGAATAAAAAAGAGAGAGAAGAAAAGAAAGACAAGATGGAGCAGGAGGATATGATGCAGGGGGTGAGAGAGGATGTGGAATTTTGAAGAGAAAACTCAGTGCAGGGGAGGCAGGCCATGCAATTTTCTTGCAATGACAGCTGAGAGAAAGACCAGGTTGGAGACACCAAAGGAGAGACCAACAGGAACCTGGAAGACTGGAGTCAGCAAGGAGGGGGTCTGATTAAGGTTTCTGAAAGGTCCACCTACATGGAAGCAGAGACCACTGGAGGGGAGCGACATGCGCCCAGAGATCACTTAGGAGGTGGTTGATCAAGGATGTGGTCTGACGAGGGGTGGAGGACCTGGGCCTGGAGTGAACAGAGGATACAGAAACAGGACAGAATTGAATGGAATTGATCTTGGTATAGAGCTTCAGAGGCCAAATGAAATTGCCTACGAGGAGTACCTATTAAGTGACTCCACAAAATGTCACCTCTCACTCCCACAGCAATCCTGCAAGGTGGCACTATCTTCTCTCACAGAAGGAGCAGATGCTCAGAGAGAGTTGGTAACTTGTCCTTGGTCTCAGGGATCAGAAATGGCAGGGCTGGGATTCAAACCTCAGTCATTCTGACTCCAAGATCTTTTCAAAATATCATACCATGTCTGAATGGATTCAGTAACTTCCAAATCCTGCTTTTAGTTCAGTAGCATAAAACCAGGAGAAACAGGATAGGTAGAAGAATTTTCTTTGCATCATCATTCTGTATCTTAGATTTATAAAGCCATAAAGATGTCAAACTAGTAGAGATCTTGGTCACCAGAGAGCTACAGAGTTTTACAGCTGGCCTAGAGAGACTTCGAGGCGCATGCATCGTCTAGCTCTGGCCCCTTCCAAAGCAAGAGCCAGTGAAGCTTTCTATCTGGTAATTTAGGCCTGATGTTCTTTTTGCTTTTCATCTTTTGAAATGTTTCAAACAGAAATAATGAAAAATAATATAATGATTACTCATGACCTAGCTTTAGCAAATTTTAACATTCTCTCATATTTGTTTCAATTTTCTTCTTCTTCTTTCTCTCTCTCTGGAAAATAGACATTACGGACATAGTTTACACCCCTTTCCCTTTCCAGAGCAATTATTATGTGAAATTTGATGTTTGCCACTCCCATGCACATTTAATACTATAACTATATATTATGGATCCATGAAAATTGATAGTGTTTTTGTATGTTTTTGAATTTTATGCACATGATAACAAACAGTACACATCATTCTTCATATATGATTTGCTATGCTTATTTGCACATATTTGCATTTTGGGGAGAAGACAACTCGATGAAGTGAGGGACATGTGCAGTTTAGCATCATCAGGAATTGCTGTTTTGTCTTAAGTCTTCAGGCAAATTACTGAAACTTCCAGAACTCATTTTTTAATTCATAAAATGGGGATAAAGACCTACCTTACAAAGCTATTGGGAGGTTTAAGATAATACCCATTTTTAGGCCTGGCACAAAACAAATATTCAATAAATGTTAACCATTATTTGTCATAATAAAACAGCACACACTCAATAAATGGTAGCTATTTTTATTGCAACCTGTAAAAGTTCTTCACATTTGTTTGGGAAACCCAAGTCTTAGAATGGCCCTGAGGTCCCCAGTGGCTGCATGTGCTCGTATAAAAGAAGGTGTGATTATTTCCAGGTTGACTTTGTGCATTTTTATGAATTCTCCTATCCAGCTGGGTTTGGCTTGTTTATTTTAATGGCAGAATTAAGCTACTAAATCTTTGATCTCTACTGAATGCCATTCTATATGCCTATGATCAGGAGTCAAACTTGCAGAAGTCATTTAAAGTCTAACCGTGTGCCCCAGCTCCAGCCCCAGCTTCTATCCCTTCCCACTGCTGTGGATGAGCTCCAACCCACACTATTCTGTGATATCTAGAAATAGAATGAGCATTCATGTGTGCTTCCAATAAAGATGCTAAACTGGGGCTTGGGGCCAATGCCAGCAGAAGCAGGGCTGTTTATGTCACCTCAGCCTCACTCATCACAGGGAGACTAATGCTGTGCCTGCAGACTCTTCTGATTATGTTATTGCTATTTTTAAAAAAGCAAAGAAAATATGTATATTCATTGCCATATTTTTAATATTTTTATACAACTTCTCAAACCTACTTCTGCCTATCAAAATTTCATCTATTCTTCATGATTCTTTGCAACTGCCAATTCTTTCATAAAATCCACTCTGACAACCCTTTTCCCAAAAGGGTGCTCTCTTGCTTCGGAATGCCAGAGCAGGGGCCTATGGCACAGAATGCAGCAAACAGTCCTGTGCAGCCCTGATTAGAATGCAAGTGCTCCCAGGGAAAGGCACCTGCCCCCTCTCTTTGGCACTCAGTACTTACTAAGAATGGGCTGAATTGCTCGGGCACAGTTGTGCATGCCTGTACTCCCAGTGGCTCAGGGGGCTGGGGCAGAAGAATCTCCTAGTTCAAAGCCAGTCTCAGCAACTTAGTGAGGTGCTAAGCAACTTAGTGAACCCTGTCTTTAAATAAAATACCAAAAGGATGGGGAATGTGGCTCAGTAGTGAAGCACCCCTGAGTTCAATCCCTGGTACCCCTCCCCCCACAAATAAGAATGGGCTGAATTGAGTTCAATGACTTTCAGCACTGAGCACACTGTGATGGGGTGTCGGCAATCTGCAAACCGTAACGGCCCTGAGAGTAGGGCAAAGCTGCCTATTCTAATGTCCACAAGGATTCAAGGTCTGCCTAGAGTGTCACAGGAACAGCTACCCTCATCAGCAGCCTCTGCCACCTGGTCCTATGATCCCTGAAGGAAAGTAGAACTGTCCCTGTTTTCCACACGGTAGTGGAACCATAACTCTACTTAACTCTGAGGACCATGCTCTCCCCACTCCTTGTGCCCAACACAGTAAACATTAGCCTGGCTCTGGTGGCTCTGTGGAAGCCTCCCCTGCCACACAGAGCCAGGCTTGAAGCATAGAACACAAGGAATACGGACATCAGGATGCCCTCAGACACAGGCAGATGGTGATCCATAAAAAATGCACTTCATCTTTCCTGTAGATTCCTAAGCCTCTAGTCCTGCCATCCCCCAGAGAAAACCCCAAACCACTTGGGATATTAATTATGATAAAAATTTATTAAGTACTCATAAATGCTAGACACTACAGGGAACACTAGAGAAACATAGCCATGCATCTACACTCTCATTCAAAGAAAATTAAGTGTCTAAATGATGAGGACTCCTGGTAGCAGTAAATACCAGTTTATTACTTGCATTTTCCCCATCCTTCTCCTAAAGCTGTTTATTATTTATTTAGTCTCTTGGATTTCACACCAAATGCCAAAAACTAATATGTGTTCCAGGTAAAATATGATCGTAGTGGAGGAGCCTATAAGCAAGTCACCACCAGCCTTATCTCCATCATAAGGGTCCCTGTGAAATATCGCCCACAGTGTCTTCTTAGACTGAAACAGAGAATAAAAAGTGCTCAGACCTTTTAAATGAATATGGCGAGCATGAAGAGAGGCTCTTTTATTTTAATGCTACATACACATCCAGGGAGAAAGTAAGACAGAGAGAAATGATTCTGTTCAACCTCATTTACTTCTTCATTTGGACATTTTCCCCTTATAAATATCCTCAAATTCCTAAAATCCATTTTTCTCAGAGCCCCTGATTAAGTTGAAACAGCACAGTAATTAATACACAGGATGAAGCCCAAAAGATCCTATGTACCTGAAGTCCCGACTACAATTCACACCTGATGACAATTCTGCCCAACTGCCCACTCTCCAGGGTCAAATTGCTATTAAATTTTAATAAAATGACACTTTCATCTAGTGAATTCCAAAGGGCTGAGAGAAATGAGATTAACATAGAAAAATGTCAAGCTGGTGAGTGATTGACCTATTTGGCGGGGATAAATTAAATGAGAATTTTCAGTGATGATGTTAAGCGAACAACAGAATAAAACAGTCAATGGGATAAATACATACAAATTAAACTTTTGAGAGCAGGGCCCGCTCTGAAATGAAGGTTTGATTCCCTAGACTGAGGAAGGAACCAAATCCTTTACCTTTTCCCATGCGTGAATTCCTTTTACAAGCCATTTATTTCACCATTAAGGAGCACACTTAAAGAGAAATAATCCCTTAGAAGAAGTAGCACATTGATTTTCATAAAACAACACTGATCCCCCAATGAGTCCTACTAAAGTTTAAGGAGACAGGTAGAAAAGGGTGGTGCAGAGCCCACCTGCATAAATCCCTAAGTAGCCCCGGGTGTCCCAAAGAGGGTTGTTGCTAAAAATGGGGGAAGGGAGAGGTTAGAGTCCTGAGATCTACAGCAAAACATCACTGGACAACTCTAAGTCCTCTGGAAGGCTGCTTGAAAAGTCTACTCCCATGATTACCCTAATTGTGCATGGGGGCAGCTGCAAAGATACGCTGCAGTAATCGCTAACTAAAACACAACGGCCCATGGACACAGACTGGTCAGTGATGATAAATAATTGCATTTGAAGAAGGAAGGGGAACCCTAAGATTTTGGTTATTAGCAAGTGCACCAGCCTCCTTGGATTTCTTGGATAAAATATTCATTCACTAAGGGTCTCAACAGGAGTGAGAGTCACACAGCATCTCCAGATCTTTTGTTGTTTAATTCTGTGGAGAAGTGACGATATATGTCCACTTTCTAATCATCTTTCAACTTTAATAACCTTAGATGCTAATTATAGTATTTGTGCTAGCCCAAGCAGCTCTTAAGTGTCCAGAGCCAGTGCGAGAGAACCTCTTTTATCATGTGGCTCAGACATTAGGCCATAAAGGAAAATTGAGCCTACTCTGCTGATGTACGAATCTGGTTAATATGTCCCTTGTAGTAGATGTGAACTCTGATTAGTATTTTCTCTATTAAATCATTTAAGACCAGGGAGCTGTGTTCTGCCTTAAATGGCACTAGAGTTTCATAAACAAAAGAGACGGGTCCCCTCAGCAGGGACGTGAAACGTCACTGGATTCTGGCTATGGGGAAGCAGGAAAAGGAGCTGACACAGTTCCACCCTGGGAGACATGCTGCATTCCAGCTGCCATCCTCGCTAACACGGTGCTCAGCCCTGGCACGAGAAAGAGCTCCTCAAAAGTCGTTTAAGGGCTACTGACTGGTGCTGTGACAGATAATGGGCAAAGTGTACTGGACAGAAGTGGGGAGGGCAGAGGCAGCGAACCTGAAGCACAGAGGAAGGACTAGTCAGGACAAGGAATTCACCCCAACATCTCCACATGGAGAACATAAAATGTCATAGGAAGGTAAGTTTGAGACAACCCCCAAATGTAAATGACATTTAGATTGTCCCTGCTTGGGATTATCTATTAGCAAGGTTATATACGAATTTAACAGAGTACCCTTAAGGGGAAAATTGTAAGTGTAAATCACTGCAAGCCACCAAGTCCTTTGAGGAGGATGCAACTTGATTTCATGGAGGTATGAGTCAAAAAGGAGAGGAAAATAGCCCTCAGTGAAGACTTCACTCTGCTTCTGTGACATTGCTATGGGTTAATTCATGCTAAAAAAATCACTTGAGCGTCCTACTGGAAGAATGCAAAAGGTTTGGAAAACAATGACCCTGAAACACTGCTCTTGGCCACATGGCATACTGACTAGGGCAGGGGGCCACCTTGCTGAGAAAAACATGTGGGAATGAATCATGGCTCCACTATGTCACATGTACAACCTCAGACAAGCTACTTGTCCCTCTGAGCCTTGGTCTATTCAGGCTATGAAATGAGGCCAGTCATGTCTGACCCTTATGGGTTCTAACTATGGAAACCCACCACGGAGGGCCTGGATACAGTAGGTGTACAGAGGGAGGATTTTTCTCATCTCAGAACTACCAAAAGCATCATCGAAGGATGGGCTTGAGAGACGCTAGAAAGCTAAGGCACAGACACGGCTTAGGGACACCGGAATATTCTTTATTCCCTGTCCCAATTCCCATTGATCCTGATGGAGGACTCAGAAGAGACCCGAATTTGTAAGCATGTATTTCAGTGAAGCACATGGATTGTAAATGCAAGCTCTTCTGGAGGAAAGAGCAGGAAATAAGAGGCACTCACAGTGGCAGAACTTGACAGGCAGAAGGGCCATCTTGAGAAGCCGTGTGCCCTGCAGGCAGCCAAGGGGCTAGAAAACATAGGCTTCACTGCTCTGGATGGCTCTGTGTAGCCACCTGCCTAAATGGCTGTTTAGATATTTGCTAAATGAACAGGGACACAGCAAGCACCACTGACATCCACAAATCCTAATGTTCTGATGGCTTTGGATAAAATAACTTAGTATTATTCAAGCCTAATTCAAACCAAGCTTTGCTGTGGTTCTCCTCCTCCTCCTCCTTCACCAGCCCTCGTCGCAAAACTCCACTCTGCATTCAGCTTTTCAGCCACAGAGCATATGATGAAACCAACAGAATGGCGGAGACTCCTGACGTTGCTATAAATGTAAGGCATGTGCACTGAAGGAATCGAAACGGCTCTGAGCTCCAGCTCTCAGTCTGGACAGTTCTTGGCTCTTTCTACCACAAGCCAGAAAACAGGAAGTTCAAAGATTCTGGGAATCTAGGAATATAAATAGCCAGGTCCTCACTGATGGCCTCCCCTAGTTTACCAAGCAGAGCCACAGCCTCACCTACACAACGGTAAGCAGCCTTTTTCTGTACAAATTAATATGTATGGATTCAAACCACTACTATCTGTGCTCTTCTGAAACTAAAGTTTTGAACCTCTAGCAGATATGTGTAATTTTTCTCCCAAACCTTTACAGATGTGGACAGGTTGTAGGCAACATCCAGAACTGCCTCTGAGATCTAACAGACCTGAAACCAATTCAGCCTCTGGGAAGAGTCTGTCAGAAAATTGTGCACTCAGATTTTAGGCTGAAGGTGCTTATTCTCTACATATTAGAGGATCAATCTCCAATCATTCAGGAGAGCACTAACTCATTAGAATCATGTGGGATCTGCCAAGGAAAATAACTTTACAGTCACTGACTCAAAACAGGTCAGCTGAATGAGCGCGTTTCTCAGGCACATGCCTTGTAAACAGACCAGCATACCCCACGAGGCCAGTGTTCTCGTAGTTTCAGATTTCCATGTCAAAGACCTATAGATTGCCTCGTACTAGAGAAGTTGAGAGACTTTAAGTTAGTCATTTCACTTCTCGGTCCCACAGTCTCCTTAGCTGTAAAAGAGCAGACTGGGGTGGTCCACAGATGCCTTATGGCCCAGAAATGCCATGCTTGTTCATACCTATGCCACTGAGCTTCCACCGCAAAAGGAAGGTAGAGATTCCAATAAGAGATCACACTAGTTGTGTTTTACTGTGAAAAATCATGCCTAGCTGGGCATGGTGGCACATGTCTATAATCCCAGCAGCTCAACAGGCTGAGGCAAGAGGATTGCAAGTTCAAAGCCAGCCTCAGCAAAAGCAAGGCCCTAAGCAACTCAGTGAGACCCTGTCTCAAAGTAAAATACAAAATGGGGCTGGGGATGGGGCTCAGTGGTTAAGCACCCTTGAGTTCAATCCCTGGTACCCGCTTCCAAAAAAAACCCCTGCCTCCCCTGCCCCCTTTGGTCTTTGTCTCCTTATTTGGTGATTAATTTTCTTTCTTAGAATAGCGGCCTAATTTTGGAATGTATCTCTCTAGAAATAAAAGCAAGGCCTTCTGAAGTTGACAGTCTCTAAAATGATCTTAAAGCATGCACATGTGTGCGAGAGAGGAGGTGTCTGTGAGTGTAGCCATGCTGGGGCGGAATCAGCACTAGGATCCTAGTGACTTTCTGCCTGTCATTAGCCATGTGCAAAATGGGGACAAAACCGTCTTTTCTACTTATCCTAGAGATACTAGAAGATTCAAATGAAATAAGTATAGAAAAGAATCCATAAATCATTAAGCATGGCACAAATATAAGGCAAGGTGTTTGATTAACTTTTCTTAGTCTTAGAGACAAAGGTTTTCTTGAAATCAGAGGGGGGAAGTCATATTTGAGAGTAGATGCTCATTAAACTTTAACTTGCTTAAAAATTAAATACTAGCAAAGAGCTGTGAATGAAAAGCATTCAACCATTCAATAGACATCTTTTTGCTAAGACATTTTTCTGCCTTTCTCCATGGCAGACCCAGGGGGGCAAGGCATGGGCACACACGTTGCCCGAGTTCTGAGGGCAGTCACTTTGGGTTACTGCTGCATCCTTAGCACCCAGCACAGCAATGAGACAGAGACAATCGACATTTCAGAATGAACAAATGAGACATGGCCCCTGACACTGAAGGGTGAGAGTGCAGTACGGAGGGCCTGGCACATAGCAAGAGCGCTGTCGTGGCAGATTTGGGAGAACTCCATACAGTCAGGGCATGGAGGAAGGCATGATCAATTCAACTTGAACTGAGCTCAGTGAGTGGGGCTGAAGGAAAGTGATGAGCTTAGATCGAAATGTGCTTAAATTTAGTAAGGAGTCGAACTCCCCTTCAGTCCTGAGGAGTCGGAGTGAAATACATGGTAATACATGAGCAACATATTGTAAATAAAACAGGGTGTAGGAAGGAATAGACAGTGTTCGTGTCATTTCGCTGTATGTAGGCCTACTGAGCTGAATGCCCCTTACATAGCTGCTACATGGTTGGGATGAATATTCCCAAAAGGTCAATGGGTAAAGGCCCGAACCCCAGCCTGATGCTATCTCCAGGTGGTGGAACCTTTAGGAATGGGGCCTGTGGGAGATCCTTGGATCACCGGGTCATCCCCTTGAAGGGAACTCGAGGACCCGGGCCTGTTGTCTCTCTCTTCTCCCTGCCCCTCCTGGCTTGTAAAATGACCACTCAACATGAAACAGACTACCAGTCGTGGCATGCTGCCCTTCCCAGAGGCTGTCCAATGTTGGATTTGAACCTCCAAAATGTGAGCTAAAAAGGCTTTTTCTCAGCTAGGCATAGTGGTGCACCCATGTGACCACAGCTACCAAGAGGGAAGGCTGAGGATGGCAGGTTTGAGGCCAACTCAGTAAGACCCCATCTGAAAATTTTGAAAAGGCTCGGGGTGAGGCTCAGTGGTAGAGCACCTGTCCAGCAGGGGCGAAGCCCTTGTTTCTGTCCTCATTACCAAATCAATAAACAGCTTCTTTCTTTGCAAGCTAATGGCCTCAGGCATCTCATGTAGGACCAGGAAGCTGACTAATGCAGCATTACGTACTGGGAGGGGAAATGTAAACCCAAGGCATGAGACAGTCAGTGAGGGAAAAAGGATCTTGGCAGCTTTCACAGAGGTCTAGCAACATCACCGACGTCATTGATTCTGAGGTCCACTAATGGTGTTGGTGGCACTAAATATTATTTTCAGTAATAAACATCACACAATGGTGACAAACACTGTGTGTAAAGAAAATAGTAAATATTCTCAGATAAAGGCAAGAAATGTGCCGTGGTCAGTTATAGCATATTCATTTGGTGTTAATAAATGGTCCGTATCAGAAAACCCACTGCTCCTGATAACTGAGTGTCAGTGACTGACTGTGTGGGGCACATGTCTTCCTCGGGCTGTGGTCCCCAGAATTACTCTGCTCCACAGGGAAAGTGGAAGAGGGGTAATTAATAGTCTATAACAATTTATACTGCCCCAGGCTCATGGCTAAGGAATTATTTCAGTGGCAGTTTTGATTACATAAACTGATCAGTAAAATAATCTGCAGTTTTTATGCCATTAAAATTGAGTGTAACTTGCTAGGAAAATCTAAAATAACCTAACAAATTCAGACACAGCTATAAGATAGTTCACTGTACTATCAGTTATATCAGTTCAGCTAAGTCATGTCTAATTTCTGAATTCCATTTAGTAAAAAGGAACTGTGGTGCTGAAGGAAAGTGATCATTGTATATAATCTAATATCATCAGGAGATTTCTTTCTCAACAGCAAAATTGAGGCTAACAGAATAAAGGTGAGACAGGCTCATTATCATTAATGAAAGGAAAATGCATCTTAAAAGTATGTTATTAAGTTAGCCTGCTTATGACATTTCATTTTCATTTCAGAAGGGACACATGGGGACAAAAAACAGCAGAAGTAAAGCAGCCATTCAAAAATACATTTTGAGGGCTGGGGTTATGGCTCAGTGGCAGAGCACTTGCCTGACGTGTGTGAGGCCCTGGGTTTGATCCTCAGCACCACATAAAATAAATAAATAAATAAAGGTATTGTGTTTCCATATACAACTAAAAAAATTTTTTTTAAAATACATTTTGGTTTCAGGACTCTTTATATGTTTAGAAAGTACAAATCCAAAGAGCTTTTATTTATGTGGATTCTACTCACTAATATTTAATGTATGAGGAATTAAAATGGTTGAATATTGGGGCTGGGGTTGTGGCTCAGAGGTAGAGCACTGGCCTACCATGTGTGACGTACTGGGGTTGATTCTCAGCACCACATAAAAAGTAAAATAAAGATATTGCATCCACCTTTAATTAAAAAAATAAACATTAAAAAATGGTTGAATATTTGTCTATTAACCCATAAAAAATAAAAATCAATTACAGGTCAATATAAATAACACATTTTCATGAAAAGTAACTGTCTTCTAAACAAAATGAGGAAAAAGAACATTTTTTAAAATGTAAGTTTGCTTAATGGAAGACAACTGGATTTTCCAATCTGCTTCCGCATTGAATCTGTTAAAATACATTCTCACACAGATATGTAACTGGAAAGGGGATGAGTGGACATTATTCTTTTTTTTTTTTCATTAAATAAATTTATTTGTTAAAATAATTTAACTCCAAATACAACTGTTGAATTTGCATTGAGTTATAACTACAATTCGTGTTTTAATTGAAATGTCAAGGTTTAACAACTGACATTGTTACAAAACAATAAACTGTTGTTCAATTTTAAATGGTCAGTTGTATTACAGTTGAACAATTAACTGTGAACTATATCTCTGGGAAACCCCAAATCAATAATGACAAGTCTGTTTTCAAAACCTAATGCAGTCATTCTTGAAACCCTGATCAAGATTTAATAGATGCACAATGACAAGTTAAAAAAAGAACAAAGAAAAAGACCCCCATAGTCTTTAACATCTGATTGGCTAAAGAGACAATTAAAGCTTAACCAGCGCTAACACAGGACTATTGATAAGAATAAAATCCAAAAAAATAAAAAATAAAAACCCAACAGCAACAGACAAAACAAAACACTTTCACATTCAGATACTGACAACATTCACACTGGAAAATCCACCCTTGAAAACAAACACCAGACATTCTTAGGCAACATTCTTTTATACCGAAAAGCAAATATCAGTAGTTTTACCACAGAAAAAATGATGGCAACTGCAAAAGTTCAGTCCTAATCTACAAACCGAAGGGGAAAATCATCAAAGCACCTTTCAATAGTTTAAGGGAAGATTTTTATGTAATACTTCTGATCAGATGCTGGCTTGTTTTGTGTAAGCTGAACAAAATGAAAGGCATCAGTTACCATCACTATCACAGCTTAAAGGAACCCAAAAGTTGCAACATTAAAAGAAAAAGAACTTAAAAATATGCTGCCTTTGAATCAAAGTCAAAAACAAAAGAAAACCTTATCACAAGAGCTAAAGAAAAAGTGGGTCTTTGGATCAAACCATAATATTTTTAAGGCATGTTAGAAAAACTTCCACTTAAGTAGTCGCTAGTCTGATCAGGGCATAAAATAAATAGTGACCCACAGTCACCAACTCTCCTCTGTAGCCACTATTTTTTTTTCATGTGCCAACAAATGTAATCTTTCTGTTCTTGAGCTTTTTATTCCCATCTCAGCAAACACATTCATTCAGGCCGAGCTGGATTCCTGCCAGAGGAAGGCTGACAGGGTAGAGGAGGGACTCCCGCTCAGGGACCACTTATGCTCTGTCACTCCCACAGAGGGCTGCGTGGCAACACTGGTCAGGGAGCTGAATCAGCTTTTAGTAATATCCTTATGGTAAAAGTCCACCTGGTCTGACAAACCCTTCTCAGGAAGCCCCAAATTTTCACCTTTTCCACCTAACATGTTGCCAGACCTCTCATTTTCTCACCTATTTTTCACATCTGCATAGCAATCCATGATAGAAAACGTGGAATCTGTACAGCTGATTCTAATATGTAGTCTTAGTTATCATAAATTGCTATGAATTATGAAATTCTAAGAAAATGATCATTACTAGAAGTTAGAGGCTTCAAAACTCAACCAATTCATTAATAAATATTTCTACTTCAGTAGATAAACCATCCTTGTTGAATCTTTGATTTCTCTGTGTTTGAGTTAAATCAATTTTTACACAGTGAAATCTGTTTCAAGAAAATTGATTAAAACTTTTTGCCCTATAAACAAGGTGCTTCACAATCGAAGGTTATAAAAAATTATACTGAAGAATGTAAATATTCACAATTCAAAGATTTCTCTAACAACCACGGCCTGGTGTCACCCACATTATTTCTTCAGTTTTCTTCTCTATGAAAAATACTATCAACCTTTATTTCTATCTGTAAGCTTAATGCCAGTTACTAAACACTCGGGGGCTACCCACGATTTCAATGATGTATAAAAGATACTTAAATAATTTCAAAGAAAAAAAATGTTCTCGATACACTATATTCTGCAGTATAGATTCTCAGTATAGGCAATTATCTCCGACTTGTGCCAAATTCTTAGGAACGATAAACACACATGCACACACAAACACACACTCTTCCCTCAGTTACACACATAAGACCAGAGGTTACTTGCACAAGACTGAAACCAAGAAAATATGGGGTGGTAGGTATATTGCAGGCTCAGTGATATTGCAGTTCTGAAGGCCAAATTTATCTCCAGAGGACGGGCTCGAGATAATCTCTTCAGCATTTCTAACTCTGAAGTGAGGTGAAAACCCTTCTACACTTGGTTGTAAAACTCCGGAATAGGTTTTTCCTGTGCCATTACTCATGCAAATGATAAATACTTCACGGCTATGGAAACCAAAAATTCAGACCTTGAGCACCTTTTCAAAACAAAATATTCACTCTAGCTTTATTTGCCACTTCAGTAATCAGGGCAAAATTGTTATAAGAAAACCTTTATAGAATTCTCCAGGCAAATTAAAGATAAAAGGCTTTTTGTCCCTAACCTTCCACTCTATAATTTATGTTCTACTTTTAAGCCCAAATTATTTCACATGGTTATTCAATTTTTTAAATGCCTGCAATAAAGCTCTGCTACAGCAAACTGGATTTCCAGAGCAGGTTAGCCAAGGTCACATCATAACCAGAGCCCTTAAAGGCAAGGAGGAATTGGCTGCTTTAACGAACGTAAAAAGGCCAGATATCTGTGCTGTCCTGTGCGGTTTCTGCGAACGGGAACCTGTGGCTGCAACATGGCTTCATTTTCCTCTCGTGGTGGTGGTAGTCATCTACTCAGTGCTGCTGTTAGTAAGGCTAGGCATCTCCCCCTCAGCTGCTTCCTTCTTGTTCAGTAAGGAAAGACCAGCCCTGCTCGGGCAACGGAGGCTGGGCTGGGAGTTTTCACTCGGATCCAACCCTCCGGACGGCCTCCATTTCCGTGGCCAAGCAGGTGACTGAACGGATTCTAGAGCCAGACTGGATTTCCACACAACCTTGTTCTGACTTTTTCTCTGTCAAGGATTGATGCACGAGTTAGTTCCATGTCACAAATTAGGAGAACATCTATAATTAAGCGTCAACTTTGAGAGACAGAAACGTGTCAGCTGAGCAAGGCTTCCCTGCGACGCTGTGGGCAGGCCAGCTGTTCTCTCACTCGATGGAATTCACTGTTAGAGACTCCATCCCGATTCCTGAAATTCAGTACTCTCGTAGGAAAATATTTCTCCTTTACTTATTTTTTTTAAAGAAGACAAAATATTTTAATTGTTAAGTGGTCGTAGGAATTCTTCTGTTTTCTCCCTCATAATTATTTTAAATTTATACAACAGGTGCTTCTGTCAACTCAGCGACAACGCCGTCAACGTTTTCAAACGAGATCACCCTGTAGATGGATGGGCTATGCCTTCAAGTTGCAGATGCACAAAGGAGACTGAGGACGATGGTGAAAACTGTAGGTACTGAACCCAAATGTACTCAGAGACATGGGCTGACAGTCACTGCTCGTTTGTGAATAGAGCTGCAGTGCACTGGAGATTCACACTATGCATCCTGCCAACTCTGTGATGGAGTAGACGAAGTTTCTATCGCCTACGATACCGGGCAAATCCTGACCAGGACAGCCAGAGTTGGATGCTATTGTATGTTACAGGCAGAACAGCATGGATCATCTTTGTCAGGCTGAGCAGCATAGTTCATCTGCCTCACGATTTCTGCAAAGAGTTCGTCCACCATTGTTTTACTCTTGGCAGAAGTCTCCATAAAGGGGCAGCCCCATTCTTCCGCAAGGGCTCGGCCTTCATTGGAGGACACTTCTCTCTCACTCTCCAGGTCCACTTTGTTCCCAACCAAGATGACTGGCACTTTCTCATACCTACAAAACAAACAAAACACACATAANGGGCCCGCAGCTGAGAGAGCAGCGGCCCTGGGCATGGGCCGAGCCGGGCAGCGAAGCGACCCCGCGGGCGCCGGCAGAGACTGAGGGACATTATTCTTTACCACTATACCAAAACTCAACCCTCAACATGTTTCTGAAAGGTTGGCTGTAATATGGAATCTGAGACTACAACAGTGAACCTTTGGTTCACAGTCACTTTCAAATCCATTGTCCCTCCTGTGCTTGGCATCCTAGCCACTTGTGATTTTATAACATCCTGTGTTGGTTATTTTGGAAAATACTGTTTACTGAGGCAAGGCTTCAGATCTCCTAGCACTGACACATTTCATTATACACTATCAAACACTCACCACCAATCTCAGGAAGGATTTTTTTTTTTTTCTTTTTGAGCTGGAAATCAAACCTAGAACTCTACACCTGTCAGAAAAGTACTCTCCCACAATCCCAGTCGCATAAGTATTTAAGTATTGGGAAATTGTCACAGCCAACAGGAGTGGATGCAAATTTCGCAAAATTCAAATTTTTCCTTAGAAGTCTGAATTGGTAACAATCCAAATTTCCTTGGAGTGACAGGTTCACTCATTTATTTTTTTTCACTCATTCATTTTTTATAAAATTTCTCCAAATACCCATGTCTGAAAAACCAGTTTTTGTGTCAGTCATTCTTCCATATTGAAAAAAAAAATGCGGGCTGGGGTTGTAGCTTAGTGGTAGAGCACTTGTACCTGCGAGACCCTGGATTCGGTCCTCAGCACCACATAAAAATATTTGAATAAAATAAAGGTATTGAGTCCAACTACAACTAAAAAATAAATATTTTTTTAAAAAATGTGTTTCATGAAAGAGCAGCCACTCAGCTCACAACGCAAACAACTGCACAAGTGCCTTTTTTGGAAGCAACCACAGTGCTTTGGCGCGTATACAGCAGGGGCAATATGTACCAGGCACACAGGAGATACACTCAGCCCTATGTGGCCTGCCATCCCAGCAACTCAGGAGGCTGAGGCAGGAGGATTTCAAGTTTGAGGCCAGCCTCAGCAACTTAGCAAGGTCCTATCTCAAAATAAAATAAAAAGGGCTGGGGATATAGCTCAGTGGTAGAGCACTTGCATAGCACATTTGAAGCCCTGAGTTCAGTCCCCAATAATGCGAGGAAACATATAATTGAGGGTTGAGATACAATAAAATTCATGTTTTTATTGCTTCACTGAGGACATTCTTAAAGTGAAACTAGCTCCCCACTCCTTTTAACTGCAGGTTCATGACAACGAAGAATACGGTGACGACCTGTACTGTTTGGTGCCACTGCCTGGATTTATACTAAGACTCTACCATTTTTTTCCATCATTGATATTGTGCAAACATCAACACAGTACCAAAAACAAAACAAACAAACAAAAACCCAGGTAAATAACATCTTTGTATTCTCATGAAAATAGTGTTGGCCTCACAGATTCCCTGAAAGGACCTCAGGGCCCTCAAGGGGTGCACAGACCATACTTTGAGCACCCTGAGAACCACAGGTGTCGAGGACAGTTTTGAGGTCTGCATGGTCTGAGTCGTGCTTCTGAGACTTACTTGCTGTGTGCTCTTGGACACCTTGCTTAACCTCTTGTGGCCTTAGTTCACTCACTTAACAAAACAAAGATAAAAATACCCATTTCAGAATGAATCGGATATAACTTTCCTATGTGCATATAGGAATACACAATCAGTAAAACTCTTCTTCGTGTAAAAGAATGGGCTCCAAATAAAGTAAGTTATATTCCATGTATGTAGAATATGTCAAAATACACTCCACTGTCATGTATATATGTAAAGAGCAAATTAAAAATAAAAGGAAAAAGAATCCCGTTTCAGATACCAACAGGGAGAAGGTCACAGGAGGTATGTGACGAGGAGCAGAGTGCTCAGTAGGTGCTCACCAATGTTATTTTTAGCTCTTTCCCCTGCATAGAGTGGAGCTTATCCCATTTCCCACATATGCAAAGGCCAAGAGAGGTCAAAGGCCTGAAGATCAGAAGAACTAATGATGAATTGCTCTGAGAACAATGCATAAATAACAGATCAACTCATACAGTTGAAACTGAGAGACTTGAAAACGCTTTGGACAAATGTTTATATTTTCTGCCAGTGAACATTTGTAAACTGTCTCGGTTTCACAAGTGACGGTGTGAACACTCTTCCTGAACCATTTATTACTGCACTTGAGATACCCTGACTCCTTGCCGACACTCACAGGAAAACCATTAAGAATCCTTTTTCCTTTGTTCTCTAGAGCTCGCAAGGTTGCTCTCAACATAATCTCTGTGATTTCAGACTTCTTCTCCAGCTGCTGGATCCCATCTGGTGTCCTTTATCTAGGACACCTGCTTCAGGAATGAGACAATTAACGCGATGTACCAGTTCCTTGTAGAAAATAAAAATTTCCCATTTCCTTAGGAATGTTAGTAAGAGAGAGAAAAAATGTTTAATAAAGCATGATTACACATCTAATTACCAGATGGCAAGTATTTAACCAGAACAGATATTCTAATTGCTGTATCTTGTTTTGCTCCACTGAGACATTGTATTAGTTATCTATTGCTGCGTAACAACATTTCCACAGGCTTAGTTGCTTAAAATAACACACATTTATTATCTTACAACCCTGTGATTCAGGAGTCCAGGCAGAGCTGAGCTCCTTCTTCTGCAAGTCTGCAATGAGGTGTCCTCCAGGCCTGGGGTTCTCATGAGGAGGCTCAGTTTGGGGAAGATCTGCCTCCCTGCCTGTGTGGTTTAGGGCTGCATCTGTTCCCTGTGATGTTAGAAGTGAGAGCTGCAGTTTTTTGACATCCATCAGCGGAGACTGCCCTCAGCTCCTCAAGGCCACCCGCAGTCCTTTAGTCATGGCTACTAATTTCCTCAAGTACAGCAAGGGAGAGAGAGACTCCAGCAAGACAGGCGCTACGATCTTATATAACATAATCTCATAAATGTAATCGTGTAAACTCTGTTGTGTTTGACATATCTCATTGGCAAGTCACAGATCCTGCCCATACTTGAGGGGGAGATCACACGCAGGCAGGGACACCAGGAAGCAGGAATCCTGGGGACCACCTTAAGAGCATATTTGCCAGACAAGCTGGAGCATGCAACGGGGCTGGTGGGGAGTAGGGAGCAGTTGAGAAGAGTCAGGATTAGAGTGAAGAAAGTTAATAAAGTTGACAATTATGGAGAAGGAGGAGTGTAGTACTACTATCAATCTAAACCTAGATTCACAGAGGCGCAGCAAATCCAGATAGAGCACAGATAGTCCCGCTACATAGGAGGTCTGATTAGTGGGTTGGAGAGATGACATGGCGGGGCTCTGGAAAAGCTCTCAGTTGCAGTGGGATCCCAGGGAGCAGCTGGAATATGGAGAAAGGATCTAGGCCATGGAAAGGGTGAACAGAGAGAGAGAGACTTGGTGTCTGGGCTCTAGGTCTAGTGATGGGGACTGGAAAGCTAATGAGAGTAAGGATGGCATGATGACCCAGGTCCAGAGCCCAGAGAGCAGCAAGCAAGTATATTCCATAGCTAATAAACAGCCCAGGGCCACTTTTGCTCCCCAGACTGACTCAGGCGTGGGCTAACAAGGTGAGGCTGGACTTTGAGGTATTGATGTGGAATACTGAGCAGGGGGAGAGAGGTAATCTGGCTTGGATAGTTCAGGACCCATATTCAGGATCCTGGATGGAGAACACACTCATAGCATGGTAAGAACCCATCAAAATCCGACTTGCTAGTCGTGTCTCCCTCTGTTTGCCACACACCAGCCTACTGTGTCCCGAACACGCCTATGAGGTTCAGCCCCTGTTTACTCTCCCTGGACCATCCTATCTCCTCCACCTCCTCCTGGGGATCCCTACTTATTGCTCAGGACCTAGTTCCACTGTTGTCTTCTCTGTGAATGGTGCCCACTGTGCAGATCTCATGGTTGCCTATTCTTGGTGTCTTTACCTAATAGACTGTGGGTATGAGAGAGCAAGGACAAGGTCTATCCATTCTACCTGGAATAGTGGCTGGCATCTAGTGGGGACTTGGTAAAAATTATCAGAACAGCAAAAGCAGGGAGCAGCTACATAGTGCTTATTGAGTTTGCTTTAGGAGCCTAATTTGTTCCCCCATCCCCCCATTACACGCCCACTTCTTGCAATATTGATGGGAGCTCTGTGTCTGTGCCTGGGTTCACAGGGCTGCTGCTCTTTAATGAGCATTAATGCAGTTGAAGCCTGACATCGAAGGCTGAAAAAACAGCACTAAATCTTTTATGGACAAACTGCAAATCTGCATGCTCGGTCAGACATTTCCCCTGTTGACCCTGAGCTCTGATCACCAGATGTGAGAGGTAAAGCAGAACACAACACCCACATGTTTTCAAAAGAGAGCAAATCCCAAGTGGGGTTCATGGCTGCCACTGTGGGTAACCCAGAAAATCCACATGACCCGAAGGTGATTTTCAGTCCCTCTCCCTTTGCTGACAAGAAAAACATACATCTTGGCACTTGGTGTCTTTAGTGTCTGAAGCTACAGTAAAAGAATTTCCTCTTAAAAATTCATTCTGCATGTGAGCCTGGCTTCCTCCTGTCCTCACATGTGAGACTTTAATGACTAAACCCAATGTACAAAGTTGGATTTCCAACCCAGCAATGACTACTTCTGAGGCTACTAAGAAATGTTCCAGCTCTGCCTATCTTCTACAGGGCAGAAGACATGGGCTACTTGTCATCCTCAGATATCAACAACAGCATCTGTCAAGATGCTCTAAGATTTTCAGTTGAAACAAATCTTTCAAATCTGATTGTTAATGCTCAAGATGACCCCAATGGAGAGTGGCTGGTAATAAGGACTCAGTGATTCTACAAGAGCCCTCTTCAGCCTCTTAATATGGACATTAAACTCTGGAAATGGGAACAAATTATGCACACATCTTTTCACTTTATTTTAAAATATGCATAGATCCATGTTTTAAAATGGCCCTTTGGCCCAAGACAATGAAAGAATTCCATTCGTAATGAGGGACAAGCATTAGCTATGCTGACAAAAAAAGAATTAATTTGCTTAATATGTCCTTGGAGTCAGGCTTGTGGAGAGAACATGTGCAGGAAGTGGAGGGCCCGTCTCCAAGATGCTCTCAACACCACACTCAGCAAAGTGGGTGCGTCCCGCGGGGAGAGCTGGCACCTCACTCAGCATCCTGCCTGTCTGCTGCCTCTTCTGTCTTTCCTTCTTTCCGCTCAACAAATATTCCTTGGGAGCCTGCTCAGTGCTATTGCTATGATAGGATCATAGAAGGGAGTTTAAATAGTGGCATAAATGACAGACGTAAGATATGAAAAAGGAACTTGTTAAAAATATTTTTTAAATTGTTGATGGACCTTTACTTTATTTATTAATTTATTTTTATGTGGTACTGAGAATCAAACCCAGGGCCTCACACATGCTAGGCAAGCGCTCTACCACTGAGCCACCAGCCCAGCCCGAAAAAGGAACTTTTAAACCGCATTAGGTGAAGCCAACAACGTCCTCTGGGGAACACACTTTTTGGCTTTCTCCACCAAAGAAAAGTAATTGAAATTGAGAAAATATTTACCTCCTCTATTCATTGTTAAAAGGTTACAGAGGCTACTATGAAATTCCAGCTTTTATAATCTATTCTGAAGAGCACCTGTGCATTAGGACTTAATTCTTTGCTCTGGGGTTGATCTGCTTTCTCATCCCCACAGTGGGACTTCCTGATCAGAGCCTGAGCTTCCCAGGGCGGTCCCTTTGAAAAGGTCTCACTGTTCAGTGACAAGGGACGTTTTGTAGAAAACAAGTACAATTACACAAGTGGCTAAGTTCAAGATTTAATGTGTGCATGACACTAACGTGAATAAACATTTTACTACTCTATCTCAGACATGGAAAATGAAAATGACTTTTTACATTAATACAGTTAGGTTTACAAGAATGTTATAAAACCTGACATGATGAAGAAATAAAAACTCACTGAAAGCCTGATTTTTAAAATATTTTTATTAGAGCTTTATAGTTCTACGCAGTGGCTGCGATATGCTGACAAATGCACATGCTTGGAAATCGATTCCAGCTCATGACCCCCTTCTGCCCTCCTGTCCTCCCCTCGCCCAGTCTCCTCCCTCTGCTCCACCAGACTTCCTTTTGCTCATCTACCAATTTATATTTGATTGGTTCTTCATGTTATCCCATCCTCTCAATCTTCCCTTTATTTTATTCTGGTTTCCACATATTAGAGAAAGCACCCAACCTTTGAGTTTCTGAGTTTGGCTAATTTCACTTGGCCATCCATTTACTGGCTAATGTCATAATTTCATTCTTTTTCATGGCTGAGTAGAAAAAATACACACACATACACACACACATAAATAAATTTCTTAATTCATTTATCTATTGTCAAACATCTGGTTGATTCCATACTTGTAGTTATTATGGACTGTGCTGCTGTCAGCATTGGTGTGGCTGTATCGATGCAGTATGCTGAATTTAGATCTTTCGGGAAATACCCAGGAGTGGGACCGCTGGGTTATATGGTGGTTCCATCTCTAGATTTTGAGGAATCTCCGTACTGCTTTCCAGAGTGGTTGTACTGGTCTTCAGTCCTACCAGCAGTGTACAAGTGTACCTTTCCCCCTACAAGCTTGCCAGCATTTATTGTTCATGTTCTTCTTGATCATTGCCATTCTGACTGGAGTGACATGGAACGTTAGTATGGTTTTGATTTGCATTTCCCTGATTGCTAGAGATGTTGAACAATTTTTATGTATTTATGGCCTTTTGTGTTTCTTCTTTTGAGAAGTTCCTATTTAGTTCTTTGGATATTTATTGATTGGGGTATTGGGAGTTTTTTCTGGTGTTAAATTTTTTTAGTTCTTTGTATATTCTGGATATTAATCCCCTCTTGGAAGAGTAGCCTGCCAAGATATTCTCCCACTCTGTAGGTTCTCTCCTCACACTCTTAATCATTTCCTTTGCTAAGCAGAAGCTTTTTAGTTTGATGGCATCCCACTTATTAATTCTTGGTTTTCTTTCTTGCATTTTGGGGGTCTTATTAAGAAAGTCAGTGCCAATACCTTCTCAATGGAGTGTTGACACTGTTTTCTTTCAGCGGTTGTAAAGTTTCTGGTCTTAATTCCTAAGTCTTTACCCACCTCAATTTGAATTTTGTGCAGGGGTCTAATCTCATCCTTCCACATATAACTATCCAGTTTTCCCTGCACCATTTGTTAAAAGGGCTGTCTTTTCCCCAAGCTATATTTTTGGCACTTTTGTTAAATATCAAGATGACTGTAGGTATGTGTATTTGTCTCTGTGTCTTCTGTTCCATTGGTCTTCATGTCTATTTTGATGCCAAAGCCATGCATTTGTTTGTTTGTTTGTTACTACAGCTCTGTAGATTAGTTTCAGAGCAGTATTGTGATACCTCCTGCTTTGTCTTTCTTGCTCGGTAGTGCTCAAAAGCCTGATATTAACCTACCTTTTTATGTGAGCTTTGGCTTTTGGAGGGCAAATCCCATCAGACTGACAAATATTTCCACAGATATTAATGATTCATAAAACACTTAACATATTATTTCTTTTAATCTTCTGCAGCAATGGTTTTTCCATTGCTAGGGGCAATTTCTCCCCTAGGGACATCTGGCAAAGTCTGAAGGCATGTTTGGTCGTCACAGCTGAGGACAGGCTGGTCCTGGCAATTAGCAGGCAAAGGGGGATGGTGCTGTTAACCTTCTCACTCTGCTCAGGACAGCTCCCCACAACAAAGAAGGAGCCAGTGCCACAAGTCAACAGAGCTGAGAGAGAAAAGCCTTGAATTGAGTAGTGTTTCTTGAGCTCTAACAGGCGTATGCTCTACCTGAAGGTCAAGTTCAAATGCAGTGGGCCTGGGGCAGGGCTTGGCCTTCTGCAGCTCGCCTGGGTTCCCAGGGGGTGCTGATGTTAGAGGCCCGTGGAATTCCTAGGGTCCAGAGCACACGCAGTATCCCGGTGCCAGGCTGCCTCACGCAGACCTTCTCAAAAACCTGCTCTCAAAGCCCTGGTGAGTGGGCTGCGTGGATACACTTTTCAGCCATATAATTATATATTATACCTTGAGGGACCCGGAACCCAGTTTTCCCTCGGCCCTGTCCCTAGAGTCTGAAGGTCATACGCCCTCTCTTGAGAACTTGTTATCAGGCCTCCAGGGGTTCAAACAAGGGTTTCTGCTGACAACCAGCAGCTGGCAAGCAATTCCAGGTGCTAGAAGTGGATGTAGGGCCAGGGCAGGAACAGTCATGTGCGGAGCCCATACGCCTAGGGAAACAGAGGGTTCTGAGCCAAATGAGCAGATTCCTGATGACAGGAAACACGACAACATGACCTCCCCTTAGTTCCACAAGTTTGGGACCCAGCTGAACTCCCTGCCCTGGAACTCTTTGGTACCTCTATATACTACATCTATATTCTCCCCACCCCACTCTTGTTTTGAATTTTTTGTTTTGTTTTGGTTTTTGTTTAAGTTAGTTTAAGGAATTTATTCACTTAAAACAACCAATTTCTGGGCTGTAGGTGTAGCTCAGTGGTAGAGTACTTGCCAACCATGTGTAAGACCCTGGGTTCAGAGCCACCAAAAAACAAAAACAAACAAACCCCCCCCAAACCCCCAAACAAACAAAAAGCCAACCCCCTAAGAAACCCAACTTATTCCTGCCCACAATGTCTGTCCTCCATCCTGAAGAGCATAACCATGGCTGAGTACCTTTTCTTCTTCTTTTGCCATTCTTTGATCAAGTGTCTGTTCAGCCCTCTTGCTAATTTTTAAACTGTGTTATTTTCTTCTTATTTTCTCAATAGTGTCTTTCACAGAGCCGAAGTTTTCATTTGGTGAAGTCCAATTTGTCAATCCTATTTCTTTTTTTTTTTTATTTGCTATTTTTAGGTATATATGACAGAAGAGTGTGTTTGTCATGTAACTTCCCATTCTTGTGGTTGTATATGATGTGGAGTTTCACTGGTTGTATATTCACAAATGAACATTTTTTCAGTCAATAAAACTGTTCGGGGAGCTGGGGTTGTAGCTAAGTGGTGGAGCACTTGCCTCGCACCATGTGAGGCACTGGGTTTGATCCTCAGTACCACACAAAAATAAGTAAATTAAAAAATACATATTTTTTTAAAATATATGTTTTTAGTTATACATGGGCACAATATCTTTATTTTTTTATTTATTTTTAGTGGTGCTGAGGATCGAACCTGGGTCTCTCACATGCGAGGCGAGTGCTCTACTACTGAGCCTCTTCTGTTCTTCCCTGTAGGTCTCCAAGTGATTTAGCCTTCCTGACACATGGATGCGAAAAGAATTTTAAATGGAAATTAGAAAACGTTTTGAACTGAATGGAAATCCAGCATGTCAAAACAGTTCCCCCAAAATACATATCTTTTAAAAAACTATTTAGGTTATCTATTTATTCTTATTTTTAAAATATTTTTTAGTTGTAGACAGACACAATATCTTTATTTTATTTATTTATCTTTACATGGTGCTGAGGACCAAACCCAGTGCCTCTTACATGCCAGGCAAGCGCTACCACTAAGCCCCAGCCCCAGCCCTATCTATGTATTCTTGAGTGAGCTTTGCTAGGTTTATCTTTCACACAATTTATTTCATTAAGTTGTCAGATTTATTAGCATATGTTGATATAAATCTAATATTTCTTTGTTATGTTTTTAATATTTATAGTGATATCAGGTCTCTCCTTATGTCGGTGGTTTGTGTATATTGTTTTTTATTTTCCTGACCAGTCTAGCTAGAATATTAATTTTATTTGTTTTTCTCAAAGTACCGGCTTCAGAGTTTATTGATTATCTGTATTTTTTGTTTTGTTTTCTGTTTTACTGATTTCTGATCTGATGTTTATTAGTTCATTTCTTGGCTTATGTGGGCTTTAATCTGCCCTTCTTTCCCTGGTTTCTCCAGTCGTTAGCTTAGGACTTCTTTCCTTTTGTAATACAGCTATTCAGTGCTACAAACATCTCCCTAAGCACTGTCTAGTGGCATCCCACAAGTTTTGACATGCTGGATTTCCATTCAGCTCAAAACGTTTTCTAATTTCCATTTAAAATTCTTTTCGCATCCATATGTCAGGAAGGCTAAATCACTTGGAAAAGAGGTGGGATTTGAGTCCAATCCTCTCTGATTCTGCCTTTGTCCCTAGTCACCATGGAGCCACACTGCATGACAAGCCTTTCCACATCTCCATCATTAATACTTGTGGCTATTTTTGCCTGGAACACTCTTCTTTTATCTAACTTGTATGTGACTTCCAAATACCTCAAGCATTATCTTCTCTAGAGACAACAGTGAAATTTTTAAAAGATAGTACATGCTAATATTTGTTCAGGGGTTCCTGAATTCCAGGTACTATAACCAGTTACCTCACTGATTACTTAAAACAACCATGTATGATCAATAGTATGACTGGCATTTTAATGCTGAGAAAATATCCAAGGTCATAAGCTAGTAAATGGGTAAGTGGTAGAGGTGAGATTTAACCATTTTCCTCAGGTAAAACCTTCCGAGGAGCTGGGGAAGGCCTAGCTAAAGACATGCAGCGGAGCTCCCTGAGAAGCTTCTGAAATAGACACACTCAAGCCAGCTGCATTTCTATATTCTATAATCTGAAAACAAAATAAAATTTTAAAAATGAATTCTAGGTACAATAGCACAAACAAGAATAAGATAAAAATGTTTTACATAATAAAAATAATCTAAATAAATAATTTAACCAAGAGGCAGAAGATTTATGTACTGACAACTACAAAATATTACTGAAAGCAATTAAGAAAACATAAATGAATGGTAGGCCATCCTGTGTCACTGACTGGGAGAAATAATATTAAGATGGCAATGCGGCCCAGAGTGAACTTTAGATTCAGAGACATGTTTATCAAAATCTTAATGGAGTTGGGCTCCTGCCCAAACATCCCAGCTGAGTCAGGAGGATGGAAAATTTGAAGCCAACCTGGGCCAAACTTAAAAATAAAAGAAGTTGAAGATGTAGCTTAGTGTGTGATGTCCAGGGTTCAATTCTGAGTGCTTAAAAAAAAAAAAAAGTCTCAATGACACTTTTTGCAGAAATAAAAAAACTCATCTAAAACTCCTATGGAACCCTAAAGTACCCCCCTCTACTCCAAAATATGGAAAAAGAACAAAGTTGAAGGATTTACACTTCCCAACTTCAAAACTTACTATAAAGACACAGTAATAAAAAAAAAGTAGGATACTGGCATAAAACAAATACACAGAACACTGGGGCAGAATGGAGGGCCCTCAGATGGAGTCAATTCATTCCCTACAGGAGCCCCAGGACCAATCAATGGAGAAAGGAAAGTCTTTCTAACACATGGCACTGGAAAACCGGAAGCCCACCTGCAAGAGAATGCAGCTGGACCCTTAACTTTCCAACATACACGAGAATTGACTCTGAATGGATCAAAGACCTAAATGTAAGAGCTAGAACTATAAAGCTCTAAGATAAAACATGAGGGAAAAGCTTCATGACCTCGAATCTGACAGTGACTTCTTAAATGACACCAATGGCACAGCAATAAACTAAAAATAAACCAAACTTCATCAAAGGTCACTGAAAAGAGAATGAAAAGACAATACACAGGAGAAGACAAAATATTTTCAACTTCTATACCTGATAAGGGGTTGACACCTGGAATACATGTGTACCTCTTATAGCTCAACAATAATTAGGAGTCACCTAATTTAGGCATCAAGCTTGATCATTTCTGTAAACAAGAACCTAAATGGCCAATAAGCTCATGAAAAGATACATTACTAGTCCCTCGGGAAAACCACAATGAGAGGCTACCTCACACCCACTCTGAAGCTGTTATATAACAAGGACTGGATGTCGAGAGATTGAAACCCTTGCACACTATAGAATGGCACAGTTGCAATGGAAAACAACATGATTCCTCCAAGAATGAAACACGGAATGACCACAGGACAGGAAACATGGGTTCCACTTTGGGGAATATCCCAAAACAATTGAAACGAGAATCCCAAAGAGATAATTTGCACACCCACATTCATAACAGAATTACTCACAATATCTTAAAGGTAGAAGCAACCCAGTGTCCATCACAGGTGAACAGATGAACAAAACGTGATGTACATATACAAATAATGTGGGGCTTCACTTATATAAGATGCCTAAAGTCGTTAAATTCATAAACAGGAAGTGGAGTGATGGCTGCCAGAGGCTGGAGGAGGGAGGGAGTGAGGCGTGAGGAGTCAGTGTGCAGTGGGTACGGAGTTCAAGTGGGGAAGATGAAATATTTCTGCAGATGGGTGGTGGTGATGGCTGCGTAACGGTGTGACTGTACCAACAGCACTCTATTGGACAAGAAAAAGTGGTCCAAATATTTATTTTGTTGTACATGATTTATTATAATAAAAATATATTTTAGCTGGATGTGGTGGCACATGCCTATAACCCCAGCTACTGGGGAGGATGAGGTGGGGGATTGCAAGTTCAAGGCCAGTCTTGGCAACTTGGCAAAACCCTGCCTCAAAGCAAGAAATAAAAAGGGCTCAGGGACTGGGGCTGTGTCTCAGTGGCAGAGTGCTTGCTAGCATGTGTGAGGCACTGGGTTCAATTCTTAGCACTGCATATATATAAATGAAAGATAATGGTCCACCAAAACTAAAAAATATTTTTTTTTAAAAAAGGGCTGGGGATAGAGATCAGTGGTAGAGCACCCATGGGCTCAATCCCCAGCACCATGATCAATCAATTTTTAAAAATACACATGCTCAGATTTTACCCCAAATCTGAGAAGGGTCACTCTAAGACAGCAAAGACCCCTGTATGGGTAGGAACTATTCTTTTAAATTTAAAATTAATAAATAGTATATAAATATTTTTCTAAAATATTTTAAAACAAAAACTATACCCTCTCTGATAAGATAATAGAGTCACTTACAAGGGAAAAGATAAGCCAGTCTTGTAGCTCTGGATAGACCACCTACTGCCTTTAAAAATCATACATAAGCCAGACACCATGGTGCTCGCCTGTAATCCTAGCAATTCAGGAGTCAGGAGCATCTCAAGTTTGAGGCCAGCCTCAGCAACTTATCAAGACCCTGGACCTCCAGGGTTTTTCAGGGGTAGAGCATTCCTCAGTTAAATAAATCCCCCAAAACACACACACACACACACACACACACATCATACATAAAACAATAAACCCTTCATTTGGCTTTAAAAATACAAAACAAAAATTAAGTTAAACTAGCTAAAATAAAGGGAACCCAACAGGATGAAAAGAGATTTAACTTTTAACAGTTACCATAAGGACCGCTGTCCACTATTCGTCCACTATTCCCAGCAAAGCCTGATTCCAAAACCATTCAATTCAACCTCCTAGCCTTGATGAAATGTAGGTAAATATGGAACCAACAACCCAGATTCACTGAACCCCCAGATTCACAGACTTCACCACTTTCTTATTCTCTTAACCATGAGACTGTATAACTGAAGTCAGGCTCCTCCAAACAGTGACCTGGGTGAGACAGGTGAGCGGCGACAAGCAGGTTCCTCCCAGCTGCTGGTCATGAAAGCTTTTCCCTGCCCCCTGCAGCCCTTCAGCATGTGTGCCAGGAGTTGAGAAGGATGTTGGGCTGCATACCCACAACTCCAAGCCTCCTTCCAAGCTCTCTGAGTTAGATGAAACATAACTTCCCAGAACATCTTCCCCAGAGAGAAATGATGATGCTTTCCCTTCTCCATGAAAGAATTTTGAGAATTACAATTCTTTAAAACATTTTGAAAAGCCTAAAGTTAAAAAAAAAAAATCTCAAGAGGGCAAACTTCTATTACTAATGACTGCCTCACGGTGTGGTAATAGATAGGATGCTCACCACAATGTCTCTGGATTTCAGACGGAATATTCAAAGAGAGAGAACCTGCTCTCCAACCTGGCCACCAGCTGACATACCAGTTGGAAATGAAGGAATGTGGTGGTCACCTGCATTCTGCAACAGCAGATTCTGACTGGCATTACTTCCAGTGTGAGAAGAAACAGAACGTGACAAAAATCCAGGCACTTTTACTACTGCAGTGGCCACACTATGACGCGCAAGAGAGACTGTGAAGAATGCAAGCAAAGATTTCCAGCCAGGGAGAGGCCCCTGCTAGCCAAGCCCAGGAAGGACTTCTCCAGGCAACGCATAGAGCTCTGAGGCCTGTAAAAGGCTTATCGATCCTGCTGGAACTTTCTGCAGGTTATTAAATCTAACTTGAGAGATTCAGACAAGGCTTACTGCAATTCACTCACAGGTGACTGCAACATTAAGACCATGCCTTCACACAAGGGGAGGAAGTTCTTTGTCTCCTCATTGCCCCTAAAGAAAAATGCTCTTTTATTCTTGAGTGACACCTGGCACATCACAGGACAGTCTTTGAAGAGATTCCTCCATAGCATTTCCTTCATGTGCCATGAACGATTCATCCATCCAAGAGAGCCTGGGAGGGGCTTAGCAGAAATAGGATATTTTCCCCTGGAAGTATACCCTACAGTGCCGGCAGGGAAGGGTCTGAAAGTTAAGTGTTGAATTGTACCAAAGGCAGGAAAACCTTCCCAGAACTGTAAACTACGAGTTCTCGTTCATTCCAATCCCAGGATTTTAATCCTCCTCAGCCAACAGAAATGACCTAATAGGAAGTCTAACCTCATTACTCAATTTTGTGTGTGAGTTTTTGTCAAAAATGTTTAAGTAAAAGAGATGTGCTTGCCTACACAGGAAGCTTGTATCGGTGAAAAACACATCAAACATGGGGCTGGTATGAATGATAATAAGTATTTGTATACAACTTAGGTGATGTTTCTATTTGTACATACTTAGACACACTATAATGTCAGTAACTCTACTTTTTCTTCAACAATCTCTTCATGCCACAAATTCTATTATACCCTAGCAGGAGATAGATATGTAAATAAATGGCATTACAAAATGATAAGTGCTCAAAGGGAAGATCTGAACATCTGAGCCTGGGGGTTTTGTTTTGTTTTGTTTGAAACACAAGCAGATGAATGAACCTAGAGTCCTGTTTTCAAGTTTTAAGTCCATATCCCTGAAGAGGTCAAAAGCACAGCTTGTATCTATCAGTATTGTAACTCCTCCTAGAATCCCAAGATAAACTCAGGACAAGAGTGGTTGGTGTCTGGAGATCACAGCTGGGAACAGGTCTGGGTCCTGTTTGGTTTACAAGTCCTGTGGGAAGTTGTGGAATGTTTGCAGTTGACACGTGGTTGAGGGGGAAGCAATTCAAGACCATCAGGAGCTCAGTTCTAACAGACCAGGCAGGGTTGTGGGGAAACTCCATGTAAATCATGTGTGGAAGGAAGAGAGCTGGTGAAAGAACCAAAGATGTTAAACATCAGGTCACCTGCCCTTCTCACCATACATTTACTTCCAGCTTTGATAAAAGCAATGAAAGAATGGCAAATGGTTTATTTATGTGAAACAAAGAATCAATCAATGACTTGTAAATGCAAGGGAGGTTTTCTTTCAGATTTGATACAAGGCTTAAATACTTATTCTAGATGTACACAAAGGGGCCACTGTGGTTCATAATGACTGAGAAAGTATCCTGCAGAGATTTGGGAACCAGAGATAATTTTCTAAAGGATTACCTACAACCACGTAAGTCAGGTATTAGTTTTTTCAAAGCAGACAAGCCAATGATGGGAAACGCATGCCCAGATCCCTTTTTAAGGGAAACTGCTTCTTGATGGCAGGATTCTGATCACCCATTCAAAACTTATTGAATCAGGCATGGGCACGGGTCTGAAAGACAGCTAATCTATTGAATGACCAATTGCCTACTTGGGTCTGGAATGAAGAAAAGAGCTCCTACCGATCAGATTAATCCACTTTCAGGAATTTAAACTAATAAATTTTAAAAGGAGGAGTCATTTCAGAGTGAAACTAACACTGAAAGGATGTATAAAAAGAGAGGCCTCGGGCTGGGGCTGTGGCCCAGAGGTAGAGTGCCTGCCTGGCATGTGTGAGGCATGGGTTCGATTCTCAGCACCGCACATAAATAAATAAAATAAAGGTATTGTGTTCATCTATGACTAAAAATATTAAAAAGAGAGAGAGAGAGAGAGAGAGAGAGAAAGATGATTTCCACCTGTCACATGAGTTGACATGCTAAACATCTCAGGTATCACTTTTCTAATATAGCATGACTAACCCTCCTAATTCTGTTAAAAAAAAAAAAAGCCTGGGCTGGGGTTATAGCTCAGTGGGTTATGATGCAGGCTTTTGGGCAACGGCACTCACAGCAAGCACAAAGCTAAGGGAATGATCTGGGCAGCAGAGATCGGGAGACACACCTCACAGTTCACTGGGGAGAGGGCTGCTGGTCCTTGCTGGAGTTTCCATGACAAGGACGTGTCCTCCTAATAAACTCCTTTTCTCTTAACAAGGTTTTCATAAGTTTCTGTTTCTCAAACCCAAAGAACCCAAGAATAATCTCGATTTTTCAAATGAAGAAAGCATGACTCAATGTAACTCAGTACTCATTTGAGTGACAGGGCTCAGACCGAGTCCCACGTGTGCTCAAGCCAAAAAAGTAGTGTGAACAAATACAATAATTTGACTGTTGTTTCCTCACAGATTTATGAATGAATATTTTCCTTTCTTTTATTTAGAGTTACTTTGATGATATTATGTTTATTATGCAGCTTTAAATTTTTCCCATTTTAATTCTGAATTGCCTTTGCTTTATTGCTTTATAATTATTAATACCACAATAGAATTTGAGCACTAGAATTCTGGATTTCTTTCACTGGTAATTTTGAAGAAAATCAAATACACTAGCAGAGGGAGTACTCTCTCCCAACTGATTTACATTTGAATGTTATCTTTCTCGTTCTTTCAAAAAGAACCATATATTGTTACACAATTCTGCTCATATTTTAATTATTTTCATATTCCTTCACCATAGGGATGTCTCTACACCTCACAAAAGGTACATATTTTTATTAATGTACTATTTGTATACTTCTATAATGCTGCCATATTGTTTAATATGTGAGTATCTGTCCATTACACACCAGTGAAATAGTGAAAAACTAAATCAAATGATGATTAAAAAACAACCCAGGGATTGGTTCCCTAGTTGGACATACATATCCCATACATCATTCAGTCAGTAAATATTCACCAGCAATGCATACACTACAGTAGCTGCGTGCTGTATTTGCTACAGGAGCACAAGGAACCTTAACTAACGTGCATTCCATAGCCTTATACATCACCGGCTAAATGACAATGGAAGAAAAAACTATTAGGGAGAAAGGAACCCATCAAGATCTAAAAATTCAGGGCTGGGTTGTGGCTCAGTGATAGAACGCTTGCCTCACATGCTTGAGGCCCTGGGTTCGATCCTCAGTACCACATACAAATAAATAAATTAAACAAAAATAAGATATTGTGTCCCTCTACAACTAAAAAAAAAAATTAAAAATATCTAAAAATTCTGCTACCTCAGCTTATTTTCTAATTTAAACACTAACAAAATTAGGGAGAAGCTGAGATTCCCCCAAAGAGACATGCTAAGAAAGCACTTAAAACATAGAATTTACTTCTAAACTAAAAATACACTGCTGAAGTGTTTGAATGGGATGTGAACTTACATACAATAAGCTCTTAAAACATGTTCGCTGACAGACATTCAGCCAACGATGACCTCTGACTTGATGGTGAAGGGGCGGCTTCCTCTCTCGGGCTTTTCTTATTCTGCTGCGGTAGTGGGGATGGGCCCAGGGCACTGCACATGGGAGGCAAGGGCTCTGCCACTGACTGAGCTGCATCCCCAGCCCCTGTATCTCAGGTTTTTTTTAAATTATTTTTTAGTTTTAGGTGGACACAATATCTTTATTTTTTATTTTTATATGGTGCCTCATGCATGCTAGGCAAGTGCTCTACCACTGAGCCATAACCCCAGCCCAGGTTTTTTGTTTTGTTTTGTTTTTTAACAGAATTAGGAGGGTTAGTCATGCTATATTAGAAAAGTGATACCTGAGATGTTTAGCATGTCAACTCATGTGACAGGTGGAAATCAAAGCCTAAAGAAATAAAAGGACTCTCCCAGAGACACAGGATGTGTCAGTGGCAAAGCCACCACTTGGGCCACTTTCTCAGCCCAGAGTGGCCTGCTCACCCAGGTATTCTCAAGCTATCCTCATTGTTTCGGTTTTGGTTTCTTCAATAAAATAGAAAAGACCAAGAGACCAGGAATTTGCACTAGCGTTTGGTACCTGATCTATGGCCTCCACTCAACTCTACATAGGAAAGAATAATCCCCTTCACCTCCACTGACTCCACCATAATCAGGGTAATGTTAATTGGAATCTAATATCTCAGGTCTCTCCTGTCCATTAATAATATTAATAATTCCTAATATTCAAGGTGAAACCCTGCTTAAAGTAAGGTTCTAGCTACAGGAGACAAAAATGAAGTTTAAATACAGGCTTTCAAGCTATAAAGGAAGACTAGCCCTATTGTTATGAAAATATTCTACAAAGTCTGTAGAATAAAAAATGGTAGAAGTGCTTGAATAAGCAGAACAGTGGAATAGAATACAAAGCCCAGAATAGACACAGTGAATCTTAAACATGATAATGGTAGCAACTCATAGAACTGAGACAGAGATAAGCATTTTATCAAATTTCAATGGGGGAAAACTGGATAGCTTTTAAGAGATGAAATTATCCATAAGAATAAACTCAAAATGGATCATAGGCAAAACTGCAAAATCTGAAACCACAGGATTGTTCTGTCATTAACTTGGTGAAGCTAGAACTATACTTCATAGACGCCTCTTCTTTTGGATGGGTTCAGTTAGAAAAGGCTAACAGAAACACTCTTGAAAAATCTGGGGTGGGGGGATAGAAGTAAAGTGACATCTATTATGATCAGTGAGTCTTCACGGTCTAATACCCTGAGGGACAGACACAGAGGTAGCTGTGAGTTCCAACTTGTCTTTTTCCTCTGTCCACATTCAGGTGACTGCAGGCTTTGTGGTGGTCCTAGGTCCATCCCCAGATGCCTGGCAACATCTTCCACACAGACTGCTCCACACATGTCCCTTCCCAATCCTACTTCAGCAGCTAGACAGGCTTAGCTCTTCCCATTCCTCTGCAGACTGAAGCTTGTGCTTTGGACTTCTCACTGACCCTCCAGTCTCTCTGGGCTTCCATCTCCTTCGCTACTCGCATATTTGCATAAAGCCTAATTCCTCTATTGAACCCCTTTCCCCTAACTCTCACTGTAGATTTGCTTGCATGTCTGGTATCATTATTGGTCTTAGAAGGGGAGTTCAATGTACAGTATGTTAAGGGTGGAGATCTGAAATTGATCCCACTGCCCTTTAAGACCTTGGTGACTCTATTGCTGGTGATAAATGGGACACTGGTGGTATGTGGTACACAGTGACAACCCAATGATAAAACTATCACTTGCAGTCACATGAAGTCAAGTGTCAATAAAGTATAAAGCTCTTGTTGGCCAAGAAGCTACAGCTAAATAGTAACTGTAAGTGGAACTAGAGTGGAAATAAGGACTGGGGCTTGATTGGTTGATTCTAAGCATGCTAGAGAACTTGAAGAAAGAAAGTTAAAGCTTGTACTTTCAATTCCCAGCTTAAGGTCAGGGTAAGGAACCAGAAAGTTTCTATGGTTGTCCTGAAAGAAGCCCTTATTTTCTGAAGCCATAGGTTTGAGAGTTCCTATCACTAAGTAGCGTATTCAAGGGGAAGGAACTGAGCCCTGACAAAAAAGGATGAGGACATACAGGTCTTCTCTGATAAAGCGAGGACCTCGAACCCCTGTAAATGGCCTCTCCGAAAATAATTGCCTGAAGTAATGGCTAAACCTGCAACTGCCATTTCTCCTTTGGTCCTTTCTCCTTCTTTATCCTGCCTTCTTCTAGATCCAGTATGTATTTTTTAGAATTTGATTCTGTCCCTCCTGTTGACTTCTTAGTGTTTCTGCCCCGCCCACCATCAGCACTGGTTTTACCACCCTCTTCAATGGGACTGCTTATAAAAATGATCTATGGCTATAGTTATCTTTTAAGCAAAAATCTTTTTAAATAAATGAAAAGGGGGGGGGAGTCCTTTATGTCTATCTACATGTTCACAGTTTGGGTTCTCTTCTGTCCTTTGTCGATACAGGTTTCTCTCTGGTATAATTTTCCTTCCACTTGAAAAACTTCTTTTTTTTTTTTTTTGAACATTTATTTTTCAGTTGTAGGTGGACACAATATCTTTATTTTATTTTCATGTGGTGCCGAGGGTCAGACCCGGTGGCTCATGCATGCTAGGCGAGCGCTCTACCTCTGAGCCCCAGCCCCAGCCCTGAAAAACTTCCTTTAAGCTTCCGTGGTAACAGTTTTTCTTGGGCTTTGTTTGACAGGAAATGCCTTTATTTTATCTTCATTTTGAAGTATGTTTTTTGCTAGATAGTGAAATCTAGGATGACAGTTTTTCTTCTTTTAACACTTCAAAGGTGCTGCCTTATTGTTTTCTGGCTTGTGTGGCTCCTGACGAGGGATCAGCCATCGCTCTTGCCTTTGTTCCTCTGGATGGGCGTCTCTCTTCTCTGGCTGCGCATCACATATTCTCTTTATCATTAGTTTTCAGCCATTTGATCAGGGTGAACCTGATACAGTTTACTCTGTGTTTATGCTGCATGGAATGTGTTCACTGAGATTCTTATGTATATTGATTTCAAAAAACTTAGGAAATTCTTGATTTTTATTTCTCCAAATACTTGTATGCTTTTGTTTTGGGAATTACACATCTGTTAATTACACATGTGTTAGAACACTTGATGGTTCCACAGGCCACTGAGGTTCTATTTGTGTTGCTGGTTTTTTTTTCCGTTGTTTTGGTTTGGGTGGTCTTTTACAGTTGGCATCTTTAGGGTCTTTCATCCCTTCTGTGGCTGATCTCTTATTAAGCACCTCCATAATTTTTCACTTCCCAACTGTATTATTCCCAATCTAGAAATTTCACTTGGTTCTTTCTTATAGTTTCCTTTTCTTTCTTCTTTATATAAAATGTTTCTTTTAACTCCATGAACATATTAATTCCATCACTTGTACCATTTACTTGCAGATCAAATGTCTTCTTTTAAATCCATGAACATAGATACAGCAGATCAACTTGTTGATTTCAACTTGTCTTTGTCACCAGGGATACTTGGTCCAACTCCTAGGATACAGCCTTTTTAAGGGTCTCTCCTGAGTATCCTGGGGGCCCAACAAGACCTTTGCAATGTGGCCCTGAGTCGTTCTGGTAGTTGGTCAGCTTGCAAGTGGTCATCCTTTT
Source organism: Marmota marmota marmota (assembly GCF_001458135.2). Taxonomy (NCBI): domain Eukaryota; kingdom Metazoa; phylum Chordata; class Mammalia; order Rodentia; family Sciuridae; genus Marmota; species Marmota marmota. Next base: position 1,692,450 of record NW_026000130.1, on the reverse strand, counting down.
CCCCAGAAATATTCTTTGCCTAGATGCATGGAAACTAACCTTATGCAGTTACAGCTTAGCATTCATCCAAAGACTCTTGGGGACTCTCAAAAAATTTTCAGAGGTCTCTTTGTTGCCTCTTCCCATCTCTGCCTCACAAATTCCAGATACTTCAGATTCCCCAAACTATGATCTAGTCCTCATCAATTCAGTGAAAGCACTGTGCTCCTTTTGAGCTGCACCAAGATAGGCAGAGTGCCTCCAGGGAAAACCAGGAACTGTGAAGCTTGGTGCCGTTTCCCTTCTCATAGGAACCATGACCCTGCAGTACTTATCCAATGTCTCAAAACAGTTTCTTCATCTGGATTGACCAGTGATGTAGCTGTTTACAGTGGGAAAGCAGGTGGATGATCTGTAACTCCCTCAAAACCAGAACAGGGTTTTCCTTTTCTTTTGTTCTCTCCAATTTCCTTCTATTAACACAGTGCTGCTGCTCGATAGAACTTTTTGCAATGATGGAAATAGTCTCATTTTCTCTGTCCAATGTGATGCACAGTAGCCACATATGGCTATGAGAACTTAAAATATTACTAGTGAGTTTTGGTTTCAGCTTGAAAAATGTAGAAATGCTGGAAAGAGCACTACTCCATCGTACAGTAGGAAAAAAGCTGGATAAAGTACCATCAATGACTTTTCTTGAACTGATCAGTCATTTGCAATGGCGGGGGGGTATATACCTGTGTGCACGCACATAATTATACCAATAGATATTTTCCCCTAACTTCTTTTCCAAAGAGGACCCCAAAATGTTGACACCTCATTAGCAATGAGCACACCTAGAACTCAGATCTTAATTTCTAAACTGTGCTCTGTCCTAAATGGAAGCAGAGTTAACTGAGGAAAGGTGGGCACTGAGATGTGGACAGGGCAAGCAGTCCACGAGTCAGGAACACCTTTTGCACCAGGAACTAACGAAATGTCAAAGAATAACGGAGACAGGTCGAGGACACAGGGACCAGCTCAAAAGGGCTCCCAGTTGGGAACAGTGTCAGTATCAGATCAAATTCAATAACAGCAGAACCGGCCTTCTAGCCCACTTAACAAAATGGAAAATAAAATAAGAATCCAAATAATTATAGAAAAGGGAAATCTCTTCTTTCTGATAAAACATCAGCTAACAACACAAGGATGAACAGGAAATGTTTATAGCCTAGTCTCCACAAATCACTTATTAAGGAAGCCCTGAAGAACTTAGTGAGACCCTGTCTCAAAATTATGAACTACAAAGTAGTGTAAAAATCAGTAATTTCACAGTGGAGAAACCTGGCAGTCCCCACCTGAGCCACAAGATCAAAGTTTACTCCCCAGGAAGGAGGCACCTAACACCATGTGACTACTGATGTGACCACTGAGAAGAACAGTGCTTCTGTGACATTCCTGCTCCCTAAATACACAACCAACATCTAACGCTAAGGAAACTCACGAGAATCAACCCGAGTGGAGGAACGTTCTACAAAATTAACAGCCTGTATTGTTCAAAACAGTCAAGGTCGAAAATGGCTAAAGAACTGCTTAGATTAAAAGAAGACTGAGGAGACAGGAAAACTGAATGCAAAGTATAATCCTGGATTGGATCCTGGACTAGCAAAAAAAATAGCCGGACAAATGTTATTGGAACAACTGAAAAATCTGAGAATGAGTTGTGGATATGATAACATAATTAAATCAAGGTAAATTTCATGAATTAGGCTGGGAATGTAGCTCAGTAGTAGAGCACTTGCCTAGTGTACCTGAGGTCCTGAGTTCTATCCAGTATTGAAAAAAAATATCCTGAATTTGATAACTACACCAAGGTTATACAAGAGCATCAGGTTCTTATTCTCAGTAAATACAAACTGAAGTATTTAGGGGTAAAAAGGCAAATATCTGTAATTTATTCTCAAAAGACTAAAAATGCATATATATTTATGCAATATATATTTATGCATATATATGCAATATGTACATTTGCATATATGTATATTGAAGGAGAGAAACCCTGGCAAAGACAGTAGAGTAAAATATTGAATGAAGATGGGTGTGATGGTATACATCTGTAATCTCAATGATTCATTCGGTGGAATTCAGGAGGCTGAGACAGGAGGATCATGAGTTCAAATCCAGCCTCAGCAACTTAAGGAAGCCCTGAAGAATTTAGTGAGACCCTGTCTCAAAATTAAAAAAAAAAAAAAAGGCCTGGGATATGGCTTAGTGGTTAAGCACCTCTGGATTCAATTCCAGGTACCAAAATACTACTACTACTACTACTACTACTACTACTACTAATATTACTAATACTAATACTAATAAAAATGAATAAATTATGACTGGAAGGGATATGGGAGTTTCTTATACTCCTCCTACAACTGTCTTGTAAGTTTGGAATTATTAACAAATAAGAAGTCACATAAAATAATCTTCACATGCCCACAGGTTTTAGGTATAGGCTTAAAGTGGTTTGATTACAACATAAGAAAGTAATATGGAACAAGAAAAGTCTGGAGAAAAATAACTATAACAATAAGAATTTTTTAAAAAAAATCCCTGGGACGGGTCACTTGGTTCTACTCTCAGACCAGGCTCTTTTGTAGGGAGGGAAAAATAAGCTAAGTGGAGACATGAATGAAGCATTTATCATCACAGATGGGATGGTTAGAAAAAGATTCATGTAGTGGGATTCTAGGAGTCCCACTAAAAACTTAAAAGTGGTACTGGGAAGATAAGAATGACTGGTTAGTAAAATGGCCCAACAGATATGATTTTTAGGGATCTTCATAGCAACTCTGGTTTCTGAGCTGGGGCCAAGCACACCCCTCACCTGTGAAGGTCATGAGACCCAGCAGGCCCGGCCCTCTCCTCCTCTAGTGAGTGAGTGGGACACCTGCCAAGAGTCTCTTCAGGCTGTTCCCAAACATGTTCCGGCTTGTGCCACATTTTCTTGTTATAGTGACTACAAGTCATAATGTAAACCATGAACTTGAGCACAGTAGGAAAGCTCTTTTTCTCTACAAACAACACTGGATACTTGGGAAAGACAATGCAATCTTACTGAATTTGATAAAGGAACTATAACTAGAAAAATCATACAACACACTTAAGATTTCTTTGCAAACAATGCACTCAATTCTTGCACCTCTTTGAAGAAAACGAAATTATAAATGGGTTTATGCAAGAATGACTACAGAATTCTAAGCCCTGCATTAAGGAAAAGGCATTGGCTCTGTATCTTAAGGTTTTTGCATTGGTGGGGTTTTTGTGTTTGTTTTAGTTGAAATAATACATTTGGATGTGTGTGTATCTTTGTTATGATTCCTATTCAAATGATTTCCCCATTAACCAACCAATTACTGGTACTGGTTGGATTAGATAAGTTGCCATTTTACTTAACCTCTGTGGTCAATAACATATTAATAGGCTGGAAGTAATAATAAGCAGATTTACTTAGATGATACATTAAAACTGAAGTGACATCAAATTGGGTAAACATGACCTGGCACATTGCTCATCAACCTGGCACTGCAGACTGGGGCTCACCTGAAATCTGTCTTGGGTCTGCAGTGAGATATCTTTGGTATATTAGAATACACATGTCATATATAAATGCATAAGAAATTGAGAGTATTTAAGGATTAAAAACAATTTGGCAGTAATTTTATGTTTAATCTAATAATTTAAAAACTGGGACTTATACCTGACTCTTTTCATTTAATTGCATTTCTATTTTTCTTTTTTTGTATTTTACAAAAGTACCAATTTGTGATAGATTGGAAATTCACTCCCTTAATACCTGAGAATTTTGATGCTCTTATCACATACAATGAACTATAAAGCAAGACAAAGTAAGATTGGACCCAGCAGGTACATGCTTGGAGTTTAAAGCTTGGGTTCTAGGGAATGTGGAACAGTTACCTACAGAAACCCTAGCTCACTGCTTCTCACTGATGAACTCATAAGCTCTATAGGGTGAGGCGGGGCCAGAATAATGAAAGAGCTCTCTGACAACAAGAGATAAGCAGTCGGACCAAAATAAAGGTCAGTAGGAGCTGGGGAGGAGGAAGGCGCAAGGATAGTGGGGTAAATGTAGAAGAGCTCTCCCCAACTTCCTTGGACCCAGACAGTTCATTCACTCCATTCAACAAATAGTCATTGAACAACTATTATGTGGCAGGCATTAGAGATACACAATGCACAGTAAGAAGAGCAATCTTTGCCCTCTTGGAGCTTATATGTTTAGGGGTGAGAAAAAGACAATTCATAATTATACCAACTTGTTTTACAGATGTTAGGATGTTGTCGATGGTTAGATACATCCTGATTTCAGAGATGTTAAGATGTGAAAAATATATATGCCCAGAGTCCATAAACAGAACAAGAAGTTAGACAGTGAGGGGAAAAGCAAGCAGGAAGAACAGCAGGTTGGGTGGGTTTGGGAAAGAGCCAGGAGGAGGTGGGAGAATGAGCTGAATGGGCTTCTGGGAGAAGGGCAAAGAGAAAGGACCCAGGCCAGATGGAGACCAGCCACTCCTTGAACCTCCAGAACCCTTGCGCAAGGACAGAGTGGACGCTAGCCAGAGAAGCCTCTTCCAGCCACCACTCCTGTAGCTACCCTTCGCCTCTTTCCCAACACGGGGAAAGAATTTGGTGAGACTGAATTCATCTTGATTTTCTATTCAGAAGTCAGCAAAGGTGATTTAACTACGAAGGGGAAAACATTGACACCCACATCAAGAACAGGCAGGGAGGTGCTCTGGGTGATTTAATTGCCTTTGAGAACCGTCCTCTTGCTGGAGGAGATAAAGAAGGCAAAGGAAACCTGAAAAGGCCTCAGAAAAAAAGAACTGAAGCCCTCCGTTCCCCACGCCCCAGCACTAAACGCCTGCTCTGAACGCTCAGCACCTCGGCTTCCAGGGCTCGGGATACATTATTCAATGTTTTTAATTCATGACAAATTACATCTAAATTTTCTTGCTCATGTTCATTTATGGGACAATTTTATCTTGTCATCTTTTTTCATGTACCGTACAAGCAAGAAGAGACCATCCAGCACAACATAGCCTTCAGAAGCAAGCTAATGGCACAATTTGGTGTCAATTTCACAGCTCAGTGAAGTGAGAGTGATCTAGCCGGCCATCCACAGACACCTAGAAGGGGGTCCACTGCGAGTGCCCAGCCTTGATGCTGCTTGTGTCCTGCCTACAAGCAAGATAAGTTCAAGTGGCGACATTATGTATTAAGAAAGAAAGCAGTTATCATTCAAATGCCCTTAGAGCTAGCTAGAACAGAATGCAGCGAGAAAGCAGAGCCGGGCCTTCATTTTTATACCGCGAAAAGTTGTTTTTCGGAAATCATGCTCATATTCATAAATAGTAGGGAATAGTAGCTTCCCTTTGGGGGTTTTGATAATGTTTAGAAGCAGAAATTTTCTTTAACAGACGTATAAAAACTGAATAACCATTTTAACAGTTTCCCATGATGGGAAAAAAAATCAGAGATCCAACTATATTTAATATAAAACCAGAATACAGCAGGAAGATCATGACACCAGCTATTAACAATTACAGTCATCCCAATGCCATCCTTGCTGGCACACAGTGAGGACTCTATTTCATCCTTGGGCTAATTCTGCAAAGTAAGGGGTACATATTAACATTTTTTCCAGTTTGTAAAAATATATTTTGTATTTTTCACTGATACATAACAATTGTACATATTTATAGGGGATAGTGTGACATTTTAATATATGTATACAATGTACAATGGTCAGATCAGGGTAAATGGCATGTCCACACCTCTCATGTTTATTATTTCTTTGTGTTGGGAACATTTAAAATCCTCTCCACTAGCTATTTTGAAAGGCACAGTTAATTGTTGTCCATCTTAGTTATTCTACTGTCCTCCAGAACACGAGAATTCATTCCTCCTATCCAACGGCACTCTCGAACCTGATAACCATCCTTTCTTGATCCCCCCAGTCTCCATCTTTGTCCCAGGCTGTGGTAACTATTCTTCTACTCTCTACTTCTATGAGATCAGCATTTAAGTTTCCACATACCAGCAAGAACATGTGGTTTTTATCTTTCTGTGCCTGACTAATTTCACTTAACATAATGTACTCCAGTCCCACTTATGTCTGCAAATGACAGGAATTCATTCTTTCCAGGGCTGAATAATATTCTACTGTGGGTATGTACCCATTTTCTTTTTCCATTCATCTGTCAATGGGCACCTTGGCTGATTTTGTATGTTGGCTATTGTGAATAGAGCTGTAATTTTCCAGTTTTATAGATGAGGAAACTAAATCTGGGGTCACACAGTTAATAAACCGTTCAGTCAGAAGTTAAATCCTTTTTTTGTGGCAGGGGGGTGTCTAGACATCACAAAAGAAATGAACAACCCACCATATGCAAGCTTATGAGTCATAATTAGAATGTTCTAAGCCATAATACTCTCTATGTGCTAAATGTTTCCATATGATTAAAAAAAAAAAAAAGTAACACAATTGTCCAGCACCATGACATAGGCCTGTAATTCCAGAGGCTTGGGAGGCTGAGATAGGAGGATCAAGAGTTCAAAGCCAGCCTCAGCAACTTATTGAGGATCTAAGCAACTCAGCAAGGACCTAAGCAACTCAGTGAGAACCTATCTCAAAATAAAATAAAAAGGGTTGGGGATGTGGCTCAGTTGTTAAGCACCTCTTAGTTTAATCCCTGGTACCAAAAAAAAAAAGAAAAGAAAAGAAAAGAAAAGAAACACAACTCACAAACAAAGGTTAACCTGTGGCATTTTGCCCTTAGAATTGGATTAAGTAGCGAGACTGCCTTCTGTTTCCTTACTAGGGCCAGGCTGTCATTTGCCCGTGCATCTAGAATAAAGATCAAGGGCTTCAACCTGGCCATTAGACTCTCACACAGGCTCCATTCCAATCTTGGTGCCCTTCACTAGCCCTCCCCTCTAACCACATACCCCTGAGTGCTGTTATTCCATCTGCAACGACGTCCACATTCTTCTCCTATTAAACTTGCACCCATTCTTCAAAGGGCAGTGTAAATCCATGACATAGGCCTATAATCCCAGAGGCTTGGGAGGCTGAGTGCCTTTAGCTTTCCATGAAGCTAAAGGCACACAGCTCCATTTCTGCTACTTTCTGGCAGCTTCAGTGATAGGAAACCCTCGTGCCCCTGAGCCCAACACTGGACCAGTCCTGTGTCTTGCATGCACTGTCAGTAACAGAATCTGCTGGGAAAGCCACAATACCTGGACACAAGCAACCTAGGTGTGACCCTTCCTTGCCACTTGCTGAGCAGATCATTTGACCTCATCTATAAAATGGTGAATAAAAACATCAACCTTAGTCTGTTTGGGGGATGAAGTGAGTCGTAAATCATAAAGTGCCAGCACACCAGCCTAAGGTTGGGCATAAAATAGGTGTTCCACAAGTGTGTGTGTGAATATGCAAAGCCAGGAGGCGAGGGAGCCGGACCCCAGGCTCTGCTCTATCTAATCTGAATAACACTGTGATCTGTGGAAGGGGCAATCTTGCCATTTTTTATTTAAGACCCGATACTGCTACTCGCTCGTTTGATGTGTCAGTATTTCACGCCCCAGCTGGGTCGTAGCTTAGCTGCATATGGTGATGACCACAGTGACCAAGTATTTGGCACCTTTCACACACAGATTATCTCACTGAATTCTCACACCAACCTAAAGACACAGGGTCTAACTGGCCAGTCAGTGGTGGGGCTCAGCTCTCTGCCCAGGGGCTGACTTCAAAGCTCCTGTTACTCTCACAGTGCTACGTGACCTCCTGAAGAAATGACAAGAAGGAAGACTAAGTATCACAGATTAGTAAAAATAAGGCAGGACAACAGGCGGGATGTGCCTCACCTCAGTGGACTGGGTTGTTTTTGTTTGTTTGTGTGTGTGTGAATGAAAAATTTATTAATTAAAAACTATTAAAAAACAAAACTTTTTTTGACCAATAACTATAAGGATCATAAACAATTATAATCTGATTGGAAGCAATCATCATATGGTAAGGTGCAAGGGAGGACTCAGAAGTGCCCTCACACATCAGCCAAGGCACAGAGGACAAAGACTCACTGCCTGCTCACTGCCAACCACCAGCCGGTCTCCTTTGGTTTTAACCCATTTAAGCTTGTGGACAGACTGGTTTTTAAAGGGAGAAGACTCTGCACACCGAGGACCTGTTCGAGAAGCACAGGCATTTCTTGAAAGTAAACAGCAGGCAGGCACTCTCGGAAGCAGTGGGAACCCTGTGAGATGGGCCTGACTCCGGGGCGCACCTCTGCCAAGTAAAACAGGAAATGATTAAGATCAAGATCCCAGACACGCCTTTGAAGACATTCTTTTTCTCCCAAGTGTAAACAATAGATATGGCTCCTAGGTGCCTGCGAGGACGGCCAGGGACAACACTCAAAGAGCATCTCTAGTGACAACACTCACAAATCAGACTGTACAGTTTGGATATCTGGGCTCTTCAATCATGGAAAACTCTGGGGGTCGCACTGCTGGCCAGTTCTTCAGCGTGGCCTTCCTTGGGGTAGGCATGTGTGGCCTGGGATGGGCATGTGATGAGAATCATCCGGGGCTGTGTTGAGTGAGGCTCAGAGCTGCTTACCAGGCAGCCCCGCTCAGCCCCAGAATCTCTGATGGCTGCCTGTGGCTGCTCCAGGCCCCGCTGGGCACCTGCCACTGGGTAAGACAGGAGACGTGTCCGGAGACAGAGGGGGGAACAGATTTCTTCGATGCAATGGGGTAAGAGCTTTGGATGGCATCTCCCCAGTCTCTGAACACACAGAGGAGCACCCAAACCCAACTGGGGGAAAAGAAATAGGGAAGGCTTTCTGGGAGTCAGACACGATGCCTGACCTAAGTCTCAGAAAATGAGAAGGCTTCCCTTGACAAAGAAGGCATTTTGTCAACAAAATGAACAAACTGAGGTTATCTGTGAGGTATGTGGAGAACTAAAAGCAGTTTAGCCTTCTAGAGGTGATAGAGGGGGTGAGGCTGCCGAGAAAGGGGTGCCCAGTCTTGAATCCTTTGGATTTTCATGAGTTATTAGAAGGGTTAAGTGAGGTAGGCACAAGGTCAGATTTGCATTTTGAAACAAGTAAGTCCCCTCTGGAAGCAGCTATCAAAGCGCAGCATTTTTGCAAATGAATTTGTGAAATGTTAAGAAATTATGTCATTGTACGGTGGCGTTCTAGAACTAAGTCGCACTGTTCACTGCTTGTTCCAGGACCTGACGCCCAGTCAGTATCAGTAAGTGGCCTATGATAAATGACCCATCCAACTCTTCAGTAAGGCCAGGGACAGAGAGGGGTCTGAAGTGTCCCTAATGGAAACAGCATGTGTTCATGTATTTGTATTCACTGAACACGCCACATGTGGTGCCCACACATGGCTGAAAACTCTAGGAAACCCTAGAGCCCCCATCTGTCTCCCTGACAGTTCCCACTGTAGCCAGCCTGGAAACCAGGGGCCAGGCCGGGGGATGGATTTACATTAACTTCCACAATTTTCTCAGACCTGTATTCACCATGGAAAAACAAGAGCTAATTCCAGAGGTGCTCTCAAATTAAGGAGGACACTAGAATTTAAAACAGAACACACTTCTCAACACTGCCAACCATAAAAATAACCAACACACACCCAATACCGTACACTACCCAAATGAGGAGGATTTTTTTTTTTTCCAGTTAGATAGTTAATAAAGAGGAGGAAAGACGTGGAGTATACCCAGCCCAGAAGGCACACTGGGGTCCGTGTCTAGTGAGGGTTCCTTACAGAGACAGAAAGGACCTGCCAAATCTGTGGGCCTTTAAAATCTATGGGACTTCTTTCTAGGGGCCAAGAATAAGGGACCATACTCTTATATCAGACCATAGTTGTCTTGCAGATGTTTCCCCTAATTTTTTCATGCTTCTCCACTTCTCCACACAGCAAGAATAGACTAAAACTAAGAAGCAGGGGATATTTAGCAAAGGTGGAAATGTGGGACGAGGCAACCTGCTTCCTTTAGGACCAGACCTACCATGAGAGCGAATATTTCTCTCCACTCTAAACACTGCACATGTTAATTCATAATAGGTAAGGCTCAGAGGAATGGCATTAATTCCTTAATCCTGCAAATCCTTCCATTTACACTGGGTTCTGTGATTCTTTATGTATCCTAATAATTTATCCCCCACGGAGAAGCACAATAAGCAGCCAGGCGAGGCACCGGAGTGGGAGAGCAGACCAGCCCAGAGGTGGGGAGCGCGGCCTTGGGAGTGTGACACACTGGGAGTCCCAACTCTGCTCCTTGAGAGCTCTGACCCCGACTTTTCTCATTTGCAAAATGAGGACAAGAACAGAGTCTGCCCCACTGGGTAGCTCTGAGGATTAAATAAGTGAACGTATAAAAAGCCCTGGCTTCAATATCTGGCACACGGAAAACGCTCAAGCTTCGTGAGCTCTAATTATCTTTCCCATCCTCACTTCTCATAGGGTGGCAAGGCGACCCGCCATCCCTGCAGATCTTAGGACTACGTAGCACAAAATCTCCCACAGGTAATTTTTAAAAAATCTTTGAAATTAATTTTTAATTATACAAGTAGAACATGAAGACATTCTCCTTTGCCAGAGATAATTTAAGTGAATTCCTGCTTGGAGTCAGAGGGCGGAATGAGATAATGTCTTGTAATCTCTAGTAGCTCTAGGAACTGATGAATTTCCCAAGGACAAGGGCAGAAGGGCAGCACCTCCGCCAGGCTCCGCAATGCGGCTGGGACTCGGCCAAGCTCCACTTCCCCCTGAGGCGGACTGCAGACCCCCGATGGCCGCCTCAGCTCCCACTGGGACCAGCAGGCCATTAATGGTAAACACACTGTCCAGCAAAATGAGAGGATGGATGGGTTTCCAGCTCACGAAACTTAATAAAAATTCTTTATCTATTTTATTGAAAACTCAGTTCTGAGACATTACCTCAGAGGTCAGCCTGAAGACCAGCCATTCCCTGGGTTTCATGTGGAGACAGAGGCTCTGTTTCTCTGAGCTGGATCTTTGAGAATTTCTCTCTTCTTGTTGTGATTAAAATGAGGACAAAATTTCAATTAACAGCCAACCAAGAAATTAATAGAGAGGTGTCGAATGGAAAGAAGTGGCAAATCACAGTCCTACAAGACAGGCAGGGAGAGTCCTAAATCATTTAGTGGTCCACAAGGAAACACAGTTTTGCTAGGAAACAGGAAACTGCATGATCAACCCAAACATCACGTCCCTCTGCTGTGCCTGGGATCCCTTCAGCACAGGAGAGTCAGTCGCCCTGATCACTCCCACCGGTCACTCTGGTGTGAGATTCTTCTTTCTAATGCTCCAAAGGATGTCAACAGAAAAGACACCCAGCGCTCTTTGGTTATTTATTCATTTGTTACATTTTAATATTCAAAACTCAGGATTTTAAATTTTCTCATTGTTCTCTATCACCACCTTTAAAGAGAGATTATTACTGCAAACACTTATGTTTACAAATGTAATACATCCCATTTTTTTCTTCAAGTACTTTAGTAATCTGGCAAGCTCATTCAAGGGACATAGGTGACTCTTGTAACTCAGTATTCAGATATGATGATTCTTTGGTTCTAATATCATTAACAAATTTACAGTTCTAACTCAAAATTGTAGGTCTAATTAATAACTCAGCTACAGGTTAAGAATCATGAGGTTAGGGGCTGGAGTTGTGGCTCAGTGGTACAGCACTTGCCTGGTATGTGTGAGACCCTGGGTTTAATCCTCAGCACTGCATATAAATAAATTAAGTAAGTAAGTAAAAATATCCATTGAAAACTAAAAAAAATTAAAAAAAAAAAGAATCACAAGGAGGATCCATTAATTGAGTAGGCAAATTCTCTTAAATATTAAAAGTACATGTTTCCAAACACATACACAGAAAACCAACATTAATACTAGGGTTAGAATTACTTATGTTTTTCAGTATATAATTCTAAATAGATGCTTCTCTGTCTGAACGATTATGGCATCCCAAACCGAACTAGGTTTATTTGCACAAGCACTTTCAAGGATTCACTTCTCAGTTTGGTGAGGCTGCCCAGTGACTGGAGAGAGTGGCTGGGAGGCAACCTAGAGATGCAGACATCAGGGGACTGTTCCCCAAACGATGGCAAGTGGGTCCTTTTATGTGGGTGGCCTGCAACAGACCACAGAGCAAACAAAAAGAGGTCATCAGGTAGCCTAAGGCCCAGGACCCAGGGGTTACGTTATAACGTTATCTAACTTTCAAGTCATCAGCTCGGTGGCCATGCCCTGGATAAGAAATTGGACCCAAGGGATCACAGGCCACGTGACTCAATGATCACAGCTTTTAAAAAACATCGCTACAACAGGTTTGGATTGGTACTTGTTTATGCCTCTGATTAATTAAAACATGGAAACGAGCTCATTATTATTCAATACCAAGTCTGTTTGAAAGTTCAACTTTTGAAACATAGGAGAGTAGAAGGAGTCACATATCAGAACCATAAAAGCCTCCTTAGTAGGGAAAATTTAGAAGCAACTGTTTAGAACAGAGGTATGCCAAGCCCTACTCAACACCTACTGCTTTAAATAAAGTTTTATTGGAACACAGCCACACCCATTATTATATTATTATCTATGGCTGCTTTTATGCTACAGTGGCAGAGCTGATTAATTGTGATCAGAGGGCCTGAAAACCTAAAGTGTTAACCTTCTGGCCCTTCACAGGAAATGCTGCCTACCCCAAGGTCAAAAGAATAGCTATAAACTAGAAATGAGAGCTGGACTCCATACCTGACTCTGACAATGCTGAATTGCTAACTAAAATATAAGTGATTCACAAATTAATAGTAATTAATAATAGTAACGGTGGTTACTGTTAGTAAATAATTTATGATCTCACACAAATTATTTGAATGCTTGGAACTACATTTCACAATCTAATGTATCGAATGACAGTATTTATCCCAATAATGATATAAAAATATAAGAAAATACATGTTTGAAACATTAAAAGGGCAATGAGACAGGCTAGTTCCATTTCATTATCTGTTTTTGAAAATCCTGAATCAGCTTGCCCTTTGCTCATGCTCGCTCTCACTCTCACGCTCTCTCTGTCTCACACACACTCTTACTCTCTCTCTCTCTCTCAAAATTTCATATCCCATGTGATTAACAGCAAAACACATGCCAGGACTAGGATAGGGACATTTTTCCTAGATCCCCAAAACAACTCACTGTTAGCCACATCAACTAGCTACAGAACATTCTCTATTCTGTTAATAAATTTTTAGCTGATGAAATTTAGTTATATTATATACAGTGGGCACACAACTCAAAAATGGCCATAAAATTATTTGGTGTCATAATTTGTGCACATGAGATGGTAATATGCTGTAACTGTCTTTCCAGAATAGCCTGGGGCCAATATGAAGTAATTCCATTTCTATCTTAGGCTTCAACTCATTTGACAGAGCAATTCCAGCAGGTTTTCAATAGCTCTTTTCCCATTAACCAGGAGTAGCTACAGCTACTGGGAAATAGCTTTTCTTAGAGCTGAAGTCCCTAACAAAAACAGTGCTTCAGTACACCACGCAGGGCAACAAGAGGTGAAGTCCCCATTCACCATTTTTACCCTGCCTCACCTGCTATTCTCTATTCCAACTGCTGAACTGGGCTGATCAGATAATGGCAGCAGGATCAAGAAAGGAGGGGCAGGAGTGGGTGGTGGGAACTGAAGCCAGATAATCAAGCTGTAACTTCCATGATTAAACCCATAAATGCAAATGGCACTGTCTCCTCTTCCTAGAAACATTTGTTTAAATGAAACAGCTGAAACCAGAGCTAGATGCCCGGACTCTGTTCCCCCTCTCATTTCAGACAGTCAGGCTCATCTCCATTAGCCCTGCTCCAGCACGTCTTTTAAAGACGTGACCATTCAGGGAAAGACTCAGGTTTGTGCTCAAAGGCCACAAAAGACTTGGCACCATCCTCTGGCAGAACTTGACTTCAAGGACAGGTGTGATGATAGTTAACCCACTGGCAAACCAGATCCATGTTCTGCCTTTCCTCAAGGGGAGTTATTAATTACGTGGTTTAGTTATGGTTTGAGAAACATGTTGACTGATTCATCACCAAGTGTAGCAAGCCAAAAAGAACAGCATAATGTGGGTATAAAGATACCTTTATATATACCCTCCCTATCCATTAGATACAGAGACAGATTTGAGTATGTTCATGCTCATTCAAATCAGCTGCCTAAGCTGGGTATGATGGTGCACACCCATAATTCCAGTGAATCTGCAGGCTGAGGCAGAGGATCACAAGTTCAAGGCCATCCCAGGAATTTAGAAAGACTTTTGTCTCAAAATGAAAAGGGCTGGAGATGTGGCTCAGTGGTATACAGTCCCTGGGTTCAATCTCCAGTACTGCAAAAAATATTTTTTTAATCATTTGCTATAGTTTGGTGTTTTTCTTCTGAACTCAAATCATGTTAAAACCACCTATAAAAAGTTTGCACAGATATTTCAGAGAATGGAAACTGAAAAACAAAATGCCTTATGAACATTTTAAATATTCTTGAAAGGGAGTATATTCTTCCACTTCCAGAAAGTTTTCCAAATATAGCTTTTTTTAAAAAAACATATAAAATAACATATCTATGTAATCACATGTTTTTGAATAGGAATTCATTTCAATAATATAATGGAAACAACTGTTTAGACTTACAACTAAGTAAACTTACGTTTGGAATATCTAAAATTAAAACTCAAAGAAACAGTCATTATGCAGCATTTTCTTTTTTTAAGAGAGAGAGAGAGAGAGATTTTTTTTTAAGAGAGAGAGGGAGAGAGAGAGAGAATTTTTAATATTTATTTATCTTTTAGTTTTCGGCGGACACAACATCTTTGTTTGTATGTGGTGCTGAGGATCGAACCCGGGCTGCACGCATGCCAGGCGAGCACGCTACCGCTTGAGCCACATCCCCAGCCCGAGAATTTTTTTTAGTGTTTATTTTAGTTCTCGGAGGACACAACATCTTTGTATGTGGTGCTGAGGATCAAACCCGGGCCGCACGCATGCTAGGCGAGCGCGCTACCACTTGAGCCACATCCCCAGCCCTATGCAGCATTTTCTGGCACTGAACTTTAATTGTAGATGGAATCTTTAAAGAGAGATTTTATTGACATTCCAAAAACCAAGCCTGCAATAGGTGAGAATGCACTGTCACTGCCCTGCAGTGGCTTGCTCCCCTCTAGTAACATGTTACATGTTTATTTGTTCACTATCTCCTCTGTGTGAATAAAAGCTCCATGGTGGCAGGAACTTTGCTGTCTTAGACAGCAAAAGCACCTGACCCCTCAGCACCTGGCACACGGAACCTAGCACATGATAAGTACCCATCATGAATTTGTCAAATGAACTAATAAGTGAATAGTGAGGACTTAACTACCTATGGTGGCGGGAACAGAGAGATGATACTGGGTTTGTAAGTATTTAGGAGGTGAGTCATTGAGTCCTTCTCTCTGGCCAGACGAAGGTCTGAGGAAAGGAGGAGTCTGGGAGGAGGAGGCTGGGATGAGGAGTCCGGTTTCCTCTTTGAGTAACAAGGTCAGTGTTGGTCTCATCACAAGATGGCAGGAATTCACAGAGAAAAATTAGATTTGAGCAGAAACTAATGAGTCCGGGTTTAAGAAAAGCTCCGTTTGGGGCACAAAAAGTTGTGTCCAGCAGACCTCTGAGTGGATAAGAAAGGGTGAGGCTGGAAATAGAGTTATCTTCATGAAAATGTAGGGGGTCATACAAATGAGAGAATATAGGGAAAATATGAACTTGAAGAATGCTGACATTTGGTAAGCAGATATATTTGAGAAAGCCCCAGAATGAAAGTGAAGAATAGATACAAAGCACTAAGATGCAGATGAGCCACCAGGTGGTGCATGTTAGTCCCAGCTACTCGGGAGGCTGAGGCAGGAGGATGGCTGGAGCCTGGGAGTTCAAGACCAATTTGGGTGACATAGTGAGACCCTATCTCTAGAATGAATGAATGAACTAATTAATATTAAAAGAATCAGAAGAAAAGTATTTCAAAAGGAATGTTTATTAAGGAAAGTAAAACCCTGCAGAAATAAAGTATGATTGGATAAGAAGCTGAAAAGTATCCCTGAGATTTGATGAAGAAAATCAATCAAAACCATTGAACAACAGTCCACCGCAGTAAAGGAAGAACAGATACCATATAAAGGCTGGAGGGTACTGAAGTCTACACATTGACCTCCTCCTACCAAAACACATGCTAATATCAAATAAAACAGCATGGCAAACGTCCTGGGAGCTAGACACCAAAAGGGAACTCAAAACCCACCATATGGAGTCTGGGAGCCAGTAGGGCGTAGGCCCAGGGGCCAAGATAAGGACCCATATGTGAATGGGGTGTAAGAAACCTGGCCTTAGGTTCAGCAGAGGCCACGAGCCAGAGCTGACACTCTTATTTAAAGTAAGGACCCAGGAAAGGCCTTTGCTCTCCAGGAAAAGGGGACAGAAAAACCATCTCTGAAAGATTCAAGAAAACCTGTCACCAGTCTTCTACCCAGAAACACTGTATCCAGTGACAAATTAAAATCAGGCCTGGTGATCTGTGCAGTCTGAATTTATATTTCCTAAATTAAGAAATAAACATTAAGAACAATTTCTCAACTGGCGAAACCCTTGAGTATCTTCAGCAGAAACATATGAAGCCACTTTGTAGAAACTCTTCTACAATCATCCCCAATAAAGAAGATGTCACAACTCAAAAAAGCAGACTACACAAGAAAGCTATTTGCCAAGAGGGGGTAAAAAGCCTCAGTAAATCAAGTAATAGCACATTCCCTCAAACAAATGAGAGAATATAGGGAAAATATGAATACATCCATGGTTGTCACCACTGCTCTAATATTTCCAGTCTTTGGCCTTCTGGCACGTAAGACGACACCTGCTAGCCCCCTTGCAGGAGGAGCTGGGCAAGCAACTTAATTCAGCTCCAGTTGAGACCTCTTTATCCTCTGGGATAACAACTGGAGGTGTTCAAGATGGTGGCCTGCTTCTTGGTCTGGGTGCTGAGTGATCACAGTGAGCACAGCCTTGCTCATGACCTGCAGACACACAACACAAAGAGAATATGCACCTTGCTGTTCTAGATGACGGAGTTTTTGAGGTGGTTATTATTGCTGCAGGATAATCTAGCCTGTCTCATTTGATATAAGAATAACTTAGATGCACTTATAAACAAATACATTTAATATGACTAAAGAGATTTTTTTTAAAAAAGAAAAAAGGAAGAGTGAATAGCAAGTGTCAGAGCTGAATACAGGTTATGTTTTCAAGAACTGTGACTCACTGTGGTGGCAAAGAAACAGTACAATATTTAAAAGATGACGCAAGGTTGATGAAAATGTTTTCTAAGATAGGAGAGCCCCCAGCATACTCATAGGCTGACGGTGAGGAGGAAGAGGGTCACATAAAGGTTAGAGACAGAAAAGAGAGATGACATATCATTTATTAACTATGGTTTCTCTGTTCACCATATGCTTTTCTCTCTATTCATTCCCTAAGTTCTGCAAGCAAATCCTATAGGAAGCACAGCTGGTTTCTACCACCACAGTCCTTCGGGAAATCTCATATCCTTTCTCTATACTAATCAAAAACTACCAATCAGGTCTCCAAAGTTTGCCCTCTTTGGTCTGTCTGTCTTCTACCTGAATTAGCAGAAATCAAATATAATTTTATGAGCATGTAATAGTTGACCAGTCAGTGCCCCCTAAAGTGGTGGTTATCACTTAGCAGTGCCCTTGTAACTGCTCCTTCAAACAGAGCTGTGCTTGACTTTGGAAGCAAAATTTGTTCTTGAAAATGTGAACAAAGGCTGGATGTGTGCAGGTCAAACAGTGGAATGTCATGCCAGGGGGGTGTTGTTACAAGGGATCTTCAAAGATAAATTTTCAGATTTTTTTTTTTACATGTGTTCTTTTAGTCTTGTTCTTTTCCTTCATTTACCAACAGAAGAAATTGAGGGCAAAAATGAACTATTTGGGGTGGGGCCAATAATTTTCCATCTTCATTTCAACTGTATTAGATTATAAGACCTACACATCTTTTTGCTACTCATCTTTATAAATACAAGCAAAGGGAAAAAAAGATAAATAATTGCACAAACTCACAACAAAAATGGCAATAAGACAGGACACGTGCAGCGTTTATAATTGTCAAGTGACCTGAGAAATGCCTGCAAAGCAACAGGAGAAGATAGCACATCTCGATT
>NW_026000130.1:1572930-1674073 GCF_001458135.2 Marmota marmota marmota | reverse complement strand
AGATGCTCAACTCATTAGTTAATGAAAGAATGCAAATTAAACAAAGAAGCAAATGCTACACTTTCCCTTTTTTTTTTTTTAATATTTAGTTTTTTAGTTTTCGGCGGACACAACATCTTTGTTTGTATGTGGTGCTGAGGATCGAACCCGGGCCGCACGCATGCCAGGCAAGCGCGCTACCGCTTGAGCCACATCCCCAGCCCTGCTACACTTCTTAGATCAAGGAAAGTTAGAACGCTGAAGAATGCCCTGAGTCACGGACAGGAGGGACATAGGAACACACTGTGGATGGAAGTGGAGAATGTCCCTCTGTTCCAAAGGAATCGGGATGTGCTTTGTTAAGTGCATGTATATCCCATGACCCCACACTTCCACCTCCGAGCACATACTCAAGGAAATTCTCACGCAAGGGCAGGAGGTGATAAATACAGTGGTGTCCTCTAAAGCACAGCTGTGAGGGAGGAAGCTTGAGGGGGCCTACTTGTCCACTGGTGGGGGAGTCCACAGTGCAGTGGGGGAGCATGTGTCATGGACACACAACAGACCTTCAGAAGCAGCGTGCAGTGGCTGTCATTGTGACTTCTCTGATCACCATTCTCTCTGGACTGTGAGCTCTTCAGGGCAGGATCCAAGCCGGTTCACCCTCGAATCTGAGTCACAATACACCATTTCTACCCCATAGTAAGCATATATTAAGTATTTAATAAATGAATTAAAATGTATTCAATAAAACTCTTAAGATGCAAAACCAATTAGTATATTGGTCCGAGAACACAATTTTCACTTCTGTGTGAAACAATAGTGGACAGTTATACAATAGTGGCAATTTAACATTATGTTTTCCTTTTATTTATTTTTTCCAGTTTGGACTTAAGAGTACTGGAGAAAACAGAGTAATTGCTGATAGTTCAGAAATACTTAGTATGTCACAAAACTATGAGAGATGGCTGAATCTCTAAAATAGAACACAAATGCTAGAAAAATCTAGTAGAGATTATTGTGGATAGCCTCAGATCAAATCACATTTTTAAGGGAAAAAAAATGTGTTGCATGTTCAATGGATGAAGCATCAAATATGAAAAGACAGCTCAATGGTTTTGCATCATGATTTTTTTTTTAAAGAATTGGCTAGCCACATTTATGTATGATGTCTAGAATCCACTAAGAGCAGCTCTAATGGAAATGTCAGATGAAACTACTTCACTATTTGCCTTTAAGAGTGTTGTGCTGCATTTTAAAGACACTTAGATATTTAGCATTAAAAAACTATGGTGACATGGTCACATGATTTCTCCCAGAGGAAATTGCAAGGAGAGGGGAAAAGGGCAGAAGGAGACTCTGTCTGGCAGTGAAGGCAGAAAGTCAGTGTTCAGCCCAAAACCCCTGCCCCAGAGGCTTTCCACCATTCACAACAAATCAACTGTCCACACAGTTATCAGGAAAATGTCTTCCTACAATTCTGATATTTTCAGTCAAGGCTGTGTTCTCTTGGATGAATGCTTCAGAGAAAAGACAGGAGCAGATGTGGAAGACGTAATAATTTATTAGGAACGAGTAGAGCTTGTGCTTTTCTCAGGGCAATCACATGTCCTAACACCAAATCTCATGGGAACATCAACAGGCCTCTAAACAATTCGCTTTTCATGAAGTAAGAATGGAAGATGCAGAAAGCAGGTATTTATGATTTTGTACTCTAACATTTTATACCCATTCTATTTGGCTAATGGAACAGGAACATATTTTACCCATCTAGAAAAGAATGGGGTTAAAATTCTTACTCTTATTTCTTTTTGATAAATATATGATAGGAAAGTAATCCCAACAAACCATTCAGCTGGGGGAAAAAAAAGACAACTATATTTCTTTGTGGCAAGAACTAGAATGATCATGATAACACTATGACTTCAACCTAGGCTTCTATTGGTTTTTGAATGACAAAGAAAAAAAAGGAATCATTTTTAACATGATGATCTAAAAAATAAAATGAGAAATTATCGAAATCCATAAGTGAAACAAATAAGTTTTGCCAAACCAAATAACAATACACAGATCTTTCACTGTAAAAATACCATCTAGTCCTGCATAACTTGTTTGACATTATTTGGCACCCAGAAAATCTGTGTCTAAAGAATGAGCTGGGTGCGGTGGCACATGCCTGTAATCCCAGTGGCTCAGGAGGCTGAGACAGGAGGATCACAAAGCCAGCCTCAGCAACTTAGCAAGGCCCTAATCAACTCAGTGAGACCCTATCTCTAAATAAAATATAAAAAGGGTTGGGGATGTGGCTCAATAGTTGAGCACCTCTGGGTTTCATCCCTAGCACCAAAAAAAAGACAGGCTGGAGCTTTCTGGACTCAAGACCAACTGAACTCTAGACTAAACTAAGAGGTCACTGTAAGGCCAAGCCAGAGGGCTGCCTTTGTCCTTGCACATAACACTGGCTGTAATTCCAGAAGGTAACACCATAAGATGATCACCATAACCTACTTCTGTTTCAGAAGCATTACTCCCAAAATTTCCTCCTACTTCTTCTCACCCTGGGTCCTAAAAAAGGGAAGCTATCGCCACATTTATTGTACAGGATCATAGTAGGACTCCTCTTTTCTCACAGGGACCTCCTGGAGGGGGGGTCCTCCTGTTCTGATGGAGCCTTGGTCTCCTTCCTGGTCCACTCGGAAGGGGATGGCTACACTGCATCTTTCTTCCTAGTCTCAGGTGTGTCTCCCTAATTCAGACTCTCTTGATCTCTCCCAAAGGTAACTAACTCATCCAGCAAATAGCTATTGGCTACCTCCTATGTGCAAAGCATTATACTAGATGCAGGGGTCACAAAAGAGAACTAAATACGTGGAAATTTTTGTCATTGTAGAATGGTATTCTAGTAAGAGGAATTTGAATCAGACAATGATGTAGCTAGTATTGAAAGAACCAAGTGCTATGGAGAAAACTGAGCAGGAAGGAGGATGGGGAACACTGGCAACAGGATGACCTGAGCAGGTCTCACTGAGGGCCAGGGTTCCTAGACAGTGGGAGGTACAGAGAAGACATCAGGCCCTGCAGGTCTACTGAGGTCAGAATCCTGGTTTTTATTCTTTCTAAAGTGGGAAGATATTTTGATGTTAAAATATCTTCCCACTTCAGAAAGAATAAAGAGATGGGGTCTCACTCAGCTGCTGAGGCTGTCCTTGATCTCACAATCCTCCTGCCTCAGCCTCCCAGTAGCTGGGATTCTAGGCATAACCACTATTTTGATGGTTTTGAATAGCAAAGAAGCATCCTCTTTCTGACTTGCTGTTGTAACTGGATTGTTCTAGTCAATGCTAATAAGTGTTCCACATAAAAATAATTCAAATATCTGGGTGACTTTCCATATTAAATGTCTCCCTTTAGCATTAGCAGTATGCCTTGTTAATTTAAAGCTCTGAAAACTGCTGCAGAAAGACCACTAAGTTTATCTTTTAACCTTGGAAATCATGTATCCATGAGGCCCAGAGAGTCCTTTGTATCATTGAGGACTGGGTATGTGTCTTGGTGGCAGAGCACTTGCCTATACTTCAGAGATCCTGGGCTCAATCCCCAGCACTGCAGAGAAAAATTTAAAAAAAAAAAAGTGTTTGAATAATTTTATCATTTCAGAGAGCCTAGTTCAGAACCCAGGCCAGGAAACACTGGGCTAAATGACCCATAAGCTCCTTCTTAGGTTCTTGTATCTGACATTTTGACAGAAGACCCCTAACTAAACTGACATTATACAGGGTCAACAAAAATTGTTGGAAGAATAGATGAGGAAACTGCAGGCTTTAGATGGCTATTCTTTCTCAATCTCTCTCTTGCTACACTGAAATAATAACAAGGAAAATGGAATCAAGAATACATGGAAACAACGTCAGGGCCAAGATATTCCTCAGCATACTGTGATACTGGGCAAATCAAAAGTTAAGGTCATCAGGGCGGGGGTTGTGGCTCAGTGGTAGAGCTCTTGCCGGGCATGTGTGGGGCACTGGGTTCGATCCTCATCACCAC
Organism: Marmota marmota marmota; assembly: GCF_001458135.2. Lineage (NCBI taxonomy): Eukaryota > Metazoa > Chordata > Mammalia > Rodentia > Sciuridae > Marmota > Marmota marmota. Next base: position 1,670,050 of record NW_026000130.1, on the reverse strand, counting down.
ATAAAAAAAATAAAAAAGAAAGTTATAAAAAAAATTTTTTTAAAGTTAAGGTCATCAGTACAAGCAGAGAACCTCAGTGGCTTGTTAGCCACATCAGAGTAGTTCTATAGCTTGAGCTATTACAAGGAACACAACATCGCAGCCATTTATATCTGACACAAATGTTTATTTCAGCTACTGACTTTGGAAATTATGCAAACAATTGTTCTGAGTGACTAAACTAGACAAATGGAGTCTTCCACACTGCAGCAAGGCTAAATCAAAGTTACACCTTTCAAGCAATATATTCATTATCCAATTTATTTCTTTGATCTCCTCTTAGTTACATCAAAGTATCTCAAATAAATTTTCTATGTCCATAATATCTCTTGTCCACTGAAGCTTAATATAAACTAACAGCTTACTTGTATAGTTTCATTTCTGATATAATCAACTATGAGATTTCCCCTTTAAAGTTAAAAATATCTATAAGTAAAATCGGTGCTAACACTGATGGGTCTAAGAGCTGAGTGCCCAGGAGCAGCAGCCGCCTCCTCCAGGTGTCATATACATAACAAAGCCAAGTGAGCCATCCCTGAAGTCCCAAGTGGCAGTGGAAAACCAGGGCTTTCCTCATAGGAAGGGAAGGGATGACACCTAAAACGATGGTCAGAGAGCAGACCCTTATGAACGCTCAGACGTCCAATGTGGTGACAAGAAAGCACACAAGGTGCAGAGTGGAAGCAGGTCACACTGTCAGGAGCAGGAGGCAGGTGGGGCCATGAACTAGGTCTGGCAGACAAGAAAGAGGACAGCAAGCAAGCTGGGTAGGCAGCCCGGAGCATTCCAGAATCAGGGCTGGATGACCAAGGTGGTGTTAAAGGAACCTCAGTGGGCTGGGGTGTGACACAGTGGGAGAGCACCTGGATTTAATCCCCAGCACTGCAAAGAGAAAAGAAAAGTCTTGAGATAAACCTTCACGGTGTAGTATTAGGTTTTATATTGACGAGATGAATGAGAAATTAATGAGACAGTTTCCAGCATCAAGAGATCATAATAATTATGGCCCACATCTATTAACATCTTTATTGTGGACCCTGCATTACAGGATGTGTTAACATGCATTTAATTTATTTAATAGATCACCAAAGTATATTCTGTTTCTGTCCCCTTTTCACAGATGAATAAACAAATTTGGTTTAGAGAGGTTGAGCAGTAACTCAACTATTTTTAAACAATAAAACTCTTATTACATCTGTGATTCACATACTACATTACATATAATAGTCCAAAATAAGCATCTCATGCCAAGGGACCCACAGTGGACATGTGGTAAAAATTAAGATTTCAGCCATACGTACATTACTTTATTCTTTGATAAAAAACATTTGAACTGAAACCAATTCATGCACAGATGGATTCTGCCTTTTATTTCATATAATCATCTACTTTCCTATACCTACACTATTCACTGTGTTCCAGTGTCAATTCTTTTATACATGTGGAGCAAAAAAAATAAAAGAGTATAGTGCTTTATATTCTCACTAGGGTGATGGTGACAGGTGAGTCCTCAGGGTCTGTCTGGCGGGGGTTTGTGTTGACCCATAAGTTTAGGGAAGGCTGACTGGAGAAGACGAAGTCTGACCCAAGTGTTGATCTCAGGACAAGAGGAGTAGGAGTTTACTCAGGCTAGAGGGCAGGACCCACACAGTGGCAGAAAAGGATAGTGAAAAGGTGGTTAGGAGAGGCTGGGGATATAGCTCAGGTGGTAGAGTGCTTGCTTTGCATGCACAAGGCCCTGGGTTCTAATCCCCAGCACTCCAAGAAAAACAAAAAAAGGTGATTAGGAGCTGAGTCAGAGAGGAGCACTATTAATGAGTTTAGACTCCTGTGGGCTACAGAGAGTCACTGGCAGATTTGATTCAAAGGTCTTAGGAACAGATCAAAAGAAGCGAGTGAAGAGGCACAAAGACTAATTCAGATGCTATTTTCATTCCATAGCTTCCATCATTTGTGAAGTAACACAGAACATAAATAAAATTTAAATGTGCTCAGAAGAAGATGATGAAGGTGACCAAGACAGACTCTGGGAGGAAATAAAGAATATTTAAAAGAGATGGAGCAAGGGGCTGGGGCTGGGGCTCAGTGGTGGAGCGCTTGCCTAGCATGTGTGAGGCACTGGGTTTGAGCCTCAGCACCACTTAAAAATAAATAAAATAAGGTCCATCAGCAACTAAAAAGATTAAAAATAAATTTTAAAAGAGATGGTAAATATTATACATTCATATATATTATATAAACATATTCATATGTGAGGGAGACAAAGTGAGAGTGCATATGTTAGACGGGCACTGAAGACTCCTGGGCTATGGCCAAGCCCAGAGACCATGTGACAGCTGAGTTTCTGCACAGGGCATTAGAGGAGTCGGAGACATGCTGTGGGAGAGACAGGAGGTGAAGACCTGCTGAGCTGAAGGTGCCTGCGACATGTGCCGAGTTGTCCAGAAAGAAGTCGGGAATGAGGCTCGAAGCTTAAGAGCAAGACCCAGGGTGGACACATGTCTCTAGGGATTCTCAGAGATTCCTCATTTCCCCTCACGGATGACACTTCTGACTATGAGGCTGAAATTTTTGAAGCTACCAATATTCTATTTTTTTGATGTATAAAATAGTTATTTCAACACAATATTCTACTTTATCCAACAGCTCCTTGAAAATAAGACACTATGAAAATACACAATGATTTCTAAAACAGAATCTACAATAGACTATTCTAGATAGACTAGAAAAATAAAGTGATTAACCTACAGTTATGTACCCCATACATAAAAGAAAATTAAAGTTTTATGAAATTATTAGAACTTGCACAAATTACACAATTAATGGAACTGTAAGACTGATACAGGCTTCACTGTCCATTCCAAGCAACCACCTTGTGCAGCCATGCATACCAGGCATCCATGCTGGGATTTTTCTGCCTGTGAACTAGTAATTGCAGTTTTCAAATGGCTTAATCAGTGCTTATTAATTCACTCCTTCCAAACAGTCTTTTAGTCTTTTAGAGGGAGAAAAACTTAGAACCGTTGGTACAGATAACCTACTAAAATGGTTCCACAAAGAGGGCCCCTCAGTTCCCACATCTGCAAGACAAAGTGGTCTCACCTGTCTCTGTGACTGGCTGAAGGGACAGCCACATGCAGACTCCACATGTGCCCCATGGGACACCAGAGAGATATCCTCACATCGGTTTGGCCAAATAACCAGCAGCTACTTCTTAAAAACCAGACCCTATGCCAGGTTGCTGATGGCTGACGATACACACTTATTTTAAACACTTAAAATTCTTGGGACAAGACAAACATTAAGAGAGAGTAATGCTGAAACAAAAAGCCAAAGTCATTTGGCCAAGATAACAGAGCAAATGAGACAAATACCCAGACTATGTAGTAACCGCCAAATCATACAGATCTTAGAATAGAAATGGCCTTTAGAAGTTATCAACATTCCTTTAACAGCACCCAGAAGTAAGGAAGCCCAAACACTTCAGGAATAGCAAGAATAGTCACAATTAAATGGAGTTCTTCTCTTAGGTTTTCATGGGGTTCAAATGAAAAACAAAGACAGTATTGGGTAAATTTGGAGTCCCCATTTCTTCTGTTTTTCTTTCTTTTTTTTGTGGGGGGGGAGGGGGTTACCAGGGATTGAACCCATGGGCACTCCACCCCTGAGCCACATCCCCAGCCCTATTTTATATTTTATTTAGAGACAAGGTCTCACTGAGTTGCTTAGGGCCTCACTTTGAACTAAAGATCTTCCTGTCTCAGCCTCCCGAGCCACTGGGATGACAGGCATGTGCCACTGCACCCGCTGTTCTTCCTTTTGATGGCATAGATAGTGAGTTTATTACTTTGTTGAAAGGAATCATATTGAGAAGAACACACAAGAAGGCATCTGCAACCTGAGTGCCTCATTTTCAACCTTGCTCCTTTGTGGGATAATGACACCCCCACCCTGTGGTCCAGTGATAGCTGAGACCTGCAATTCTTCACTCCTCCCACTGGGGATGTGGTGATGACACTGAGGTCAGTCAAGTTCACTTTGTTTAGGCAAAGAAGATGTTAGTAAATGTGATGCAAATGCAAGATTGACACACGATTGCCCCTCTGACTTCATCTAAGAGTGTGCCTGGGGTGACCTTCTGCCAGATGAAAGCCTGACGGGCACACATGTCCCAGGAGAGGCCTCAGATAGGTTCAAGAGGCTGGGCAAGATCAGGTAGGCTGGCCAGTGACTGCCCCCACAAACTTCAGCTGACTACAGACAAAGAAGAAATCCCACTGGGCCCAACTCACATCAAAGCTATGTAAGCAAAAAAAAAAAAAAAAAAAATGTGTATAGTTTAATGTCTCCAAGGTTTTGTGGTTGTTTTGTCATTCAACATTACTATGGCAACAGAAAACAGATACACATGATTATTAAGCATCTGAAGACTGTTTACTCACTAACCCCAGAAAAGCCCAGACTTGGACAGAAGGACTACGTGATAGCATCTGAACCAGGCCACGAGTCACATGGGTATGAACAGGCATTGGGGAGCCATGTTCTTCAGGTGCTTATGAACAATCAGTTTTTAATACGGAGCTGCACCAAATATTTCAATGATACTACTTCTAAATTCCAAATTAGAAGAAATAAGGATATTGAATTGCTATGATTATGTCCATTTGAGAAAACTGCAATCGTTGACTAGGGGCCCATGGGGACTGGTTGGTACTGTACCAAACCCTGGGCCAAATGACCGACATCAGCCTTCCTATTCCAATTTCTGTGATTTCTTATTCTCTAAATTGATAGAAGCCAGCTGCCTAACTGAACAGAAGCACCATGTCTGGTGAGAAGAAAAAGCAGTGAAATTTCTGCTCCTGTCTCCTGGCAGGGCTTCTTCAGCAGGCTTCTCCAGAGCCTCATCTTGGCATCAAAGCAGAAGAAACTTATAGGCTGGGAAATACATTCTTGTTAATAGTCACTTGGGTCAGGAAAGCAGCCAGAGGCCAGGGCAAATCACACTGTAGCAAACGGGTCAAGGTAAGCCCAAAATATCTACTTCTGGAATTTGGGAGGAGGACCCAAGTCATTGCCTTCGTGTATCACCTATGTCAAATTCTTTTTGTAAACAAGAGAAATAGAGCAAAAAGTAAATGAGGACACATGAGGATCATAACAACAAATATGCAAATATGTATGAATATTTTGAGTTCTTCAGAGGAAGATCAATGTATAAATAAAACGTACACTATTAATCCTACTGTCTAATCACACCACAAGAATTAAACCTGCGGTAAGAAGTGGGCACTCCCTAGACACAGGAAAGCCAATAATATCAATTAGAACATTTCTGAATTCAAATGTCTTTGCTTGAGGTTTCAATAATTGTTTTGCAATCTCACTAAAATGATTTATATCACACATTCCACCATAATAGCACAGGACAGAGATCAAGTCCTTTGGGACCAGGGCTGGTCAGCTGCAGTGAAATCCTTCCACTGACATTTCAAAGTCTAATATCAGGTGTTTTGTCTTATTTAAACCTAAAGGGCATGTCGAAGCCTAGTGGACCGTCAAGAACAGGCTCTTTATTGTCCATTTAGCGTGGAGATGCACACGCTGTGAACTTCAGAGAGTACAGCAAACAGAGGATAGGAACTAGACAACGGTCTGGCCCCGCAGCCTCAGTGCAGAGTTCACTTAAAATGAAAGCTCCAGATGCCCATCCAACTTTTCAGATTTTACCAAGCTTCTCACTAGATGCTCTCAGAACAGCATTAGCACTGAAATCCTCCAGCTCACTCTTTCAAAACAAGAAGACTGCAGAGAAATGTGATCCACACTCCTGCCTGCCGTGGGCGCGGGAAGTTCAACAGCAGAGACTGCGGGGAGCGTGCCAACAAAGTCCTTTTCAAAGACCGATTCACAAGGTTAGGTAAAAATCTTTTCCACCAGGTCACTGGAAACATCCTTGAAGGCAGACTGACTCCAGGACTCTCTGGGCTAATGATGTATGTGGGAACGAAAGCCAAGGGCCACCGTGATGCCTACTTAGAGGCAAGAACCACTGAACCAGAGCGGGCTCTGCTACACACTGGTTTGAAAATATCTAATTCTGAAAGAGAATCCGTTTTCCTTTCAAGTAGTAATGAGAATTCCAGATCTTCTGCAAGTATGCACTTAATGGAAATGCAACGATCCTCACCCTACCTCCATGTCTAATTCCTACTTTTCCCCTTTTCCAGATTAATGGGGAGTTAGGTTTTTGTTGTTCCTTGCGTAGGCGTCTCATTTCTTAGCTGCTCGCTCTTAAAACGCCCTTCATTTAATCATGGTCTTTTTGAGAAAAACAATAATATTTCTTCTTCAGTCAATGTTATTTAATTTTAACTTTATTTTGGTGAGGAAAAGGTAATGTATTTATTCATTATGACAATCTATTTTTTCTGATCCATTTTTCTATTACCTAAAAAGACCCCTTAGCACTCATGATCATAAAGAAAGGCCAATATATCTTTAATAAAATACTTCATTCAGGTCTCCATGTGCTGGCCAGTGAGGGTTTGGAGACTGCCAACACCCAGCGGCCTGCTGGCAACACCCAGCGGCCTTCTCAACGCTGTGCTCTGGCAATAGTCTTTCACGCAAGCACTAATTTTATTATAGCTAGTTTATGATTTTCCCTTATTTCCTTGCTATTTTTAAATGTGAGGCTGTAACAGGAGGCGTCTGGAGACCCAGGAGATGAAGGAACCATTACACACTGTTGGGTCTCTGTGGTATCAGTGGCCTTTGGAAGCTGAGGATTCAAATGCAGTGTCAAAGAGTATTTGAATACAGGGTCCCGCGGGGGAGCTCTGCCCAACCAGAAACACATTGCTTTGCTCTCCTTATTCTACTTTTAATTTCTGCTTTCAAATCCTTGTGGTCTCTCAACACTATTCCCAGTTTTGTTGTTTAAGTTATTTTTGTACATTGGCAGTTCTAGCCAGACCTATTTAGCTACATTTAATAACACTGTCTTGGGGATGAGTTTTTGACTTCTAGCACAATGTACCTACTCGGATTTCTATAACACAGAGGAGCAGCTTGTGATATAAATAAGGCCTTGCCTTAAAAATGCCAAATGTACTTGATATCTGTCCTAAATTACTGTGGTTTGAAAGGTTTTGTAAAGACTGGCTAATTAAAAAAAAGTTTGGGGAAGTAGAGTGGTTTTCAAGGAATCTGTGAGGATGAAGAAAGACACTTATGAAATGGTGTGGGGAGAAAGCCAGGTGCTTTTTCCTGACACCTAGGATAAGCAGAGCCCTCACATAGGAAAGAGACAACCTAGAGCCCGGGATCCAACCGCTTCATCCAATCAATCTCTGAGATCTGAAAAGGGAGGGAAAGCCCGCCCAGGTGCACACTGATAAGGAAAGCCCCTGACTTCAGGTTGCAGGAGATGGTGGTAAGGACTTTGGGCTAGAAGTCAGGAGGCTGCCAACTCTTCCACATCTACCCCAACCAGTCACACAGAGGACGCATGCTCCTTGGTCTTTTCATCTAAAAAATGAAAAGAGAGCTCTGGGTTTCTCCCTGAGTCCTTAACACCTCTCAAATTTGGGTTCTGGAATTCCTAAATGACCCCTCACCCAACAAAGGATTTGCTGATTTATTTCCTGTTGTTTACCTTAACCACCTCCATTTATTATCCTTTAATTCCTGTGGGGGAAAAGGCAAAAGATAAAAAGAGACATTGACAAGCATTTGAATCCTAAAACTACAGTTTTAAAAAAACTGCACATATCCCAAATATGACTTTTCAGGATTACCTTCATTCTGAAACAAAATAGGGAGAGATGAGAGGTCAGAAGCACATAAAAGAGGGCTCTGGTGATGCTATTAAAGACCAGCAGTCCCTGAATCAGACATTGCCTAACAAATGCTCTTTGTCTAGAGATGATGAAAACCTAAAGCAACTCCAGAGTTCTTTTCCAGATTGTCAGTAAGTGCAGATTACACTCAGTCATAAGAAAAATTTAAAAAACAACCCACAAAATTTAAAGTAGCTTTTAAAAGCACAGAGGTCAAACACTAAGCAGTATTTATTCCCCATTAATGTCATTTTCTATTCACCTATTTCCATTAGCTATATTTCACTTTTCCTAACATTAAAACTAGAAGGCAAACAGATATGCTACCTAGATGTTACTTTATACACCCTTGTATAGGAAGAAACACCAGGTAATCAAGCTATGATACTATAAAAGCCACTGTCAATGGCTCCTCTATCAGATCCATAAATCAGATTGAACTACAGGGTGCACTGGCACACACCTGTAATCTCAGCAGCTCAGGAGGCTGAGGCAGGAGGATTACAAATTCAAGGCCAGCCTCAGCAACTTAGCAAAGCCCTCAGCAACTTAATGAGATCCTGTCTCAAAATAAAAAATTTAAAAAGGCCTGAGGATGTGGCTCAGTGGTAAAGTACCTCTGGGTTCAATTCCTAGTAACAAAAATACATAAATAAATCAGATCAAACTCTGTAGTCAGGGTCAATTCTGTTCATTCAACAGTGTATTCTCTGAATTTACAAATAAATTTATCCTTTGTAAGAGAAGCTGTCAATTTTACTGATAAAAATAAGGTTAAGGCTGGTACAGTGGTGCATGCTTGTAATCCCAGCAGCTTGAAAGGCTAAGGCAGGAGGATCGGGAGTTCAAAGCCAGCCTCAGCAAAAGCGAGGTGCTTAGCAACTCGGACTGGGGATGTGGCTCAGTGATTGAGTGCCTGGTTCAATCCTTGGTACCCCCCACAAAAAAATAAAATAATGTTAAGTTGATCTAAATGTTCTTAAAATAAATTTTAAATAAAATTCAAGACAGTATCCTTTGTAAAATGTGATTTAATAATTATATGTACTTATTCTCCTCTGGCATGCCCATTGAACTGAGCTACTATAGTTGATAACTATTTCTTTATAGCCTTATATATGGGCAAATCTGGTAGTGTTCTTTCTGAATTAACCTCTCTAGATTGAAAAAAAAAAAAAAGCTCATTTTACATGTAGAGACCAAGAAAAAGGATAAAAAAAAATGTATTGTCTAACGCAGATAGGACTTCATAGATGTCACAAAATCCGACAATGTTGTCACAGCTTGAAGCTTAAGCTCTTTTCTCATAAGATGAAGCCTGGCAGTGCACGGCCATCACTTAGCCAGGTTGAGTTGAGTTGGTTTACAGAATGTTGGTTAGACATGGTCTATGATCTCAGAGAGTAGATAAGACGCCAATACTACATTATGAGGAATGCAGTGTAAAAGCCACTGGGCTAGAAGCTGAAAGCCCCTGATATGAGAACAGCCATTAATTGGTGCTCTGTCCTTGGGTGGTTCTCTGTCAGAGCTCTAGCTGTCTCAGCAAGGTATTAAGTCCTTAACCTGATCCAAAAGGTGTGATTCTAAACAAATAAATAAATACCAGGAATCCATATACTCATTAATAAAAAGCACATAATACACAATTTCTAGCTATGATAGACTAGATTATAATAAATAAATTTATTTATCAAGAACAAGAAGAAAACACATATAATTTTTAAAATCCATTCAAGGCACCCGTGTGGTGTCCAGCACTCCAGAAGGAAGAGATGGAGACGCTGAGCAAGGAGAAACACTAAGGTAGCGAGCACCCTCTGGAGCAAGTTTCCAGTTTGAAAAGGTAATGGGGGAAAGGTTGAAAGGTCAAGTGGCTACTGTGAAGCACAGAAAAAATAGAGCTTCTGGCAACCCCCTGAGACCAGGAAGATAAAGGTGAAGTTCAGGGCTACCTAGGAAGCCGGGATTTGAAGGGCCGACACTACAGAAAAGTGACCCCAGAGCCAGAGCCAGAGCCAGCCTCACTGCACTGTAGGGCACATCTGTGCACGCTCCCCACGCCACACTGGTTTATAAGCAGCTCCCACCAGAGGAGGAAAAGGCAAGGAGAAATGATTCTAGGAAGTCATGTTAGTGGCACTCTCCTGGCACTGGAAAGATAAGATTAAAGTTCCACGCCCACCGAGGTGGTGGGCCCTCAGAAGCACCGCAGCCATAAAGCTGGGACAGTTGAATTAAAGCCTAAGAGTAAGTCTGAAGGAGAAACTGGCCTGACCAAAACCAGCTTTGAAGGATCTCATTTTTTTAATGATATATGCTAGAATTTTTTATTTTTTAGTTATAGATGGACATAATATCTTACATTTATTTCTATGTGGTGCTGAGGATCAAACCCAGTGCCTCACACGGGCGAGGCAGGTGCTCTACCACTGAGCTACAGCCCGAGCCCTGAAAGATCTCATTCTTGAGTGGAGTATGATGACCTACTCCCACTCCAATGCCTATCAGAGAGTCAAGAAAATGCCATCTGGAGGAAGATAATACCACTGATATTTTCTTAATATTTTTGTATGTAATGGCTGGTACACCATAAAAAACTGGATTCAGAACAATAGTAGGACCAAGAGGGGGGAAAAAAACGAAAGAAAACAGAAACAAACCCATAGATTATTGGACATGAACTTTAAGATAACTGTTATTAGTATGTTCACTTATGATAAGATAGGTGGTGCAGGCCTGTAATCTAACTACTTGGGAGGTCGAGGCACCTTGGGAGGAGGAGGATGCATGTTCGAGCTAGCCTGGGTAACTTAGGAAGATCCTGTCTCAAAAAATGAAAAGAATTGGGAATGTGGCTCAGTGGTAGAGCACTTGGCCACATGTGCAAGGCCCTGAGTTCCATCCCCAGCATCACCAACCCTCCCCCCACCAAAAAAAAGATAAGTTAGAGAATTTCATCAGAACTAAAATTTCTTAATAAAATAGCCAAATTGAAATTATGGAAAAATATAATAACTAAGAGTGTGATATATAAGTTAGACATAGCTAAAGAGAGAAACATGTTATCTAGAAAACAGGATGGTAAAAAAATATCTAGACTATAATACACAGAGATAAAAAGGATGGAAAATAAAGTGTGAAATGTAAGATTGAGATGGAATGTGGTACAAAGGTATAACGCACATGCAACCGAACCTTAGAATGGGAGGAGAAAAACAAGGGGGTGGAAACAATATTTGAAGAGATAATTGCTAAAAATATTCCAATACTGATGAAAACCATCAAGCCACCAATTCAAGAGGATTGATGAATCTCACACAGAATAAACATAAAATAAATCACACTCTGTAAAATGGCTAAAAAGAGAAAAAAGAAAACAAGAAAAAACAAACGAACAAACAAACAAACAAAATTGTCTTCAACAATAGTAACACTGAGGTAGAATTTTTCAATAGAAAAAAAACATAAACAACCCAAATGAAGAGTTTGGATAGTCACATGATAGAATACCATTTAGAACTGAGAGTGCGAACTACGGCTACAGTCGCCGAGAAACCAAACTCACAATGTTGAGCACATGCACCACGCACAAAAGAAGTTAGACTAGGAATCCATTTGTATAGAGTTAAAAAAAGAGAGAGAGAAAGCTGGTTTATGCTATAAAAAGTCAGAATATTGGTTGTCCCTTGGGGGTGGTTAACATTGGAAGGAGACAAGAACCAGACTCCTAGCTGCTGGTAACATTCTAGCTCCTGATTGGGTAGAGGTTAGGATGATGTAGTCCTAAAAATCTCATTAAAAAAAATTTTTTGTTCACTTTTCCACATGCATGTTATACTTCAATGAAAGTTTACTTAAACACATATCACATTAACGTATACCAGTCTTTAAATTACAAACGTGGTCCACAAATTATGCAAATACAGCTTCTTTCTTTTTTACTCATTGCTAACAGAAACTATAATCACTCCTTCTTTGGGTTCAGAATGCACTATGGAATGAGATGGTCTCAGAAACAGCAGCTTAAATTTATAGTTCATCTATAGATTGTTTTTATCTTATAGAAACAGGTATTGAGGACCAGACTTGAAACTTGAAATTCTTTAAGACATTTCAATGGGAAACTGATTTTAAACATAAGTAAAACAAAAACAATCTAAGATGGAAATGATTATTTATTAAGAGTAACCCCCCCAAAAAATATAATGTCATGTAGAGATAGGAAAAACGCTAGCAAGAATGCATTAGGAAATGAGGCATTTGGTAGAACAGATCAAGAAAATCAATATGGAGGGAAGGGGAAGCCGGGGGTGGTATTATGGTTTGGATATGTCCCCCAAAGACTCGTGTGCTGCAGGGTTGGCCCCCAATACAGCAGTGCTCGGAGGTGGGGCTTTGGGGAAGTGACTGGATCGTGAGGGCTCTGAGGACAGTGGACTAACACACTGACAGCTGAGTGGACTAACTGGGAGGTGGTAGCAACTGTAGGCAAGCGAGGCATGGTTAGAGAAGCAGGTCCACAGTGACTGCTCAAGAAAGGTCCCTGGCCTTTTCTCCCTTTTTCTCTCTTCCCAAATGCCACGAGCTATTCAGCTTTCCTCCGCCATACCCTTCCACCATGATGTTCTACCTCACCTCAAGCAGAAAGCAACAGAGATGGCACAGGGCTGAAACCTCAGAAACCATGAGCCAAAATAAATTCCCCAGCTCTAAGTTGTTCCCAGGTTTGTCCCAGTGACCAAAAGCTGGCTAACACGATGGGTGGATGGAGGATGGCTACTGGGTACTAGAATACATTTGAATAGGAGGAGTAAGGCCTAATGTTTGCTATCAGGGTAACTATGTTGAACATAACTGTTTTGAAATAGCTATCAGTAAGGATTTTGAATGATCCCAGTTTAAAAAAATGGTAGAAGTTAGGGTTGTAGTTCAGCAGTAGAGCACTTGCCTAGCATACCAAACAGATTCCCTCCCCAGCATCAAAAAAGAGAAAAAAAAAGAAAGAAAAGATAAATGTTTGAAACAATGAACATGCCCACTTTCCTTATCCAATCATTTATACATTGTATACATGTATTAAAATGTCACAGCATAGCTGTATCTAGAAATATGTACAATTAACAAGTGTCCATTAAAAATTTTTGAAAAAAGAAAAGAAAGACAGTATCTTGAACACTAAAGAATTCATTTGCAACAGAGTAAGCGTTTAGCAATCACAGAAGAATTTTAAAATAGTCTGGACTATACAGGCCACTATCTAAGTTCTATAAGAAATACTGCATTTCTAAAGCAACTTTCAGAAAATCCATCAGTGTGGCATAGAAGCTTTGGCAAAGCCCTTTGCCACCTCACGCACGTTTCACTTGGAACAAGGAGAGTGGGCCCTCAAATTAAATTCCCACAATCACCATGCGTTTGCCCCAGACAATAAAATCAGCACACAGTTTGTAATAGAGACTGTTAATAAAACAATCTTATTGATTTGGCCATTGTTTTTCCCTAATCATTTTCTTACAGCGTCTCATATGTAGTGGAGGTGGCTCTAAAACACACTGAACAAGGTTAGGAAGCAGAACCAAGGCCAAGCTTTACGGGTATTGAATATTTTTCCACTCCAGTGATTCTGCCTTCTCTGCAGAGACTTAGGAAAGACAGTCGCCCACAGAAATAGACATACTGAACTTATCATTGTGCTGATATGAAAATGTCCTTGTCCTCCTCTAAGGCAGGAAGGCTCTCCCTGCTTTTCTGGAGGGAGTAAACATATTGTATTCTGCAGTAGAGAAAAGGAATAGGTTTTTGGTTTTGTTTTTGTTTTTCAAACTCACAGTAGGAAGGAAGGAAAGTGGAGAAAGACTTAATTTTTTTTTTTTCCCCTACACCATGCTGCCTATCCTCCATTTCACTGATGCTGCTATGTGAAAACATAAGACAGAATCAGTTTAGGGTGGGGGTGGGACTGGTAGGTTTGGTTTAGGAAAGTGACTCTGACCTCTAAATTGAAGCAGCACTGGATGAAAACACACAATGTAACTGATCTACAGAAAGAGACAGATTTTAGAGGACGGTTTTATAGATGACTAAGAGAACAACAAAACAGGTACTGTCAGCACAGTTTTTATTATGGGGACACTTCAAATGTATCAACACTCAAATCTTAGCTAACCTAAGTAACTGGAATCATAAACTTACAGCTAAAGTAATAGAATAACACTGTACATCAGAGGAAAAATAAGTACGCTGCTGATTTGGGTTCAGGAGAAAGATGGGTCTGGGTTACTAAGAAGACATGATTAGACACAGGTAGTTGTGCTGCTGTAAATATACCCAGGAACTAGAATGCTAATGGATTCCTGGCCAGAGGGGAGACGCAGGGCCAGGGCGGTAGGAACTTACGCAAGGTCACAGAGTGAGGACTCAACCACATTCTGCTTCTAAGCCCGGATCAGCATAGTAAAATTCTTATACTCTAATATTCCAGAGAATTTATGAGTGCATATTAAGCATTTTAGCCATTTTATAATCATTTTTAGCCTCTTGATTTGCCTACAAACATTTCCTAAAAGATAGGTAAAATTTAGGCTCAACCAATTATCACAATTTCTAAATAAAATCAGTATAATGAACTAATTAGCGAACTATTACCAGTGACAGAAATGGTAAAAATTCAGAGAATTCTTGGCTCTCTCAACCTCTGTCTCCCAGGAAAGGCCAAAAGACGCATGCCAACACACCTCCAGAAACCACTGAACACCTGTTCGGTGAGTCTCCAGAAGAATATGGATTCATAAATTAAAGCCATAAGCAATTTAATGGTGATTTGTTTGGGATGTGATTTCTCAGTGGAAAGGAGAACTTTGGGATTCATATGTATTTTATGGTAATTAGAGGGAAGTGATTTTATTCAGGAAGAATAAAAGATTCTGATTGCTGCTTCAAAAACAGGCTTTTTTAGTGAACTAAAATTGAAAATAAGAAAGGATTCCTAATTTGGATCATCTGTAGTAGTGGATGGGAAGGGCATTGTTCTTACAATCTATTCTAATCAGATTTTAATTGTTCTAACCCACAATGACATAAAATTGAACAAACCTCAGTGATGCCCTTATAAAATTAAAATGGACTGCAGAAATTATCGTTTCTGTTGATATTTTTGTTTTGGAAATTATCTTTTTAACAACTGGACACAGGGTAGATTTCATTTCAGCAGAAATTAATGATGTGTACCAAAAATGCTATTCAAAGTAGCTAGCAGAACATATTTTATGTTGTTTTTGAAAACCATCATTCTAATAAAACTAGCTGTGTAGTCTTATGAAAAATCATCCATCCTCTTTAAAGCCCTCGATTCTTCCTCTATAAAATAGAAATAAGATCACTAATTGGCTCTAGTTTCTCCAATATGGCCCTCAGAATAGGTTAAGTTCAAAGTTACAAATCAAGTAAATAGGCGCTGGGGCTATAGCACGCATAAAGCACTGGGTTCAATTCTCAGCATCACATATAAATAAAAAATAAAAGTATTATGTTCATCTACAACTAAAAATATATTTTTTTAAAAATCAAGTGAGTACAAGTTTATCTAGCAGTCCTTCTGTCTGGATGGCATCTTGGCCACAAAAAAACTTCATTTTAGCCTTTCAGATTCCTTTAAGAACAATGCCACTTAAACTCCTCTGAGTCCCTAGATGATGCTACAGCCTCCAAGATGTCAAATTCTATCTGTTTCTGAGTTTTTTAATTTGGGCCCTTTATAATCAAATCTCTCAGCTCTTGGTTCAGTCCACAGTTCCCAACACGTGGCTCACTCATTCTCAAGCAAAAGGCTTTGGGGATTGCTCGGGGCCTGGCTCTGTGAGAAATTACAAACAACAAATTACAAAATAAAAACCCATTCCTGATATTCAAATATCTCTTTTGGATTTTCGTGAGAATAAAATGAAACAGTGTAAAAGAAAATAAGAAAATGACCTATGAATGGTTAACATTAATCATATACAAGTAATAACTCATTAGTAATGATAATCATTATTTTAAATGACTAGGACCCAGTTAATATGCTATGGATTGTAGCATTATAGGTTAAAAAGTGACCAAGTTGGGCTCTTTAGAAGTGCCACAATTATGACAAAAAACACTATCCTCAATTATGAAAAATAGAAGCAATTTACTCTGTATTGAGTGAAAAATATTTTTTTAGTTGTAGATGGACACAATATCTTTATTCATTTATTTTTATGTGGTGCTAAGGATTGAACCTAGTGCTTCATGCATGCAAGGCAAGTGCTTGCCACTGAGTTATTTTTTTAAATATTTTTTTAGTTGTCAGTGGGCCTTTATTTTATTTATTTATATGTGGTGCTGATAGTTGAACCCAGGGCCTCACACATGCTAGGCAAGCACTCCACCACTGAGCCCCAGCCCCAGCCCATGTCTCACCATTTCTATAGGCTTCCAATTTTTCAGGATAGAATGAGAGGATTAGCCTGAGTAGTTCTTCATTGCACTAAAAACTTTTTCCAAAGTTTTGGTTTGGGGGTTTTTTCTTTTTCTTTCTTTCTTTTTGGCTTGGAGGGTAGGGCAGGGGCACCCAGTGAAACGCCACATGGGTCAGCTCTCACCAAGAGTTCTAATCACTAGAATTACTGCTCATCCCTCTTTCACCACCAAGTTCTCTAGTCTTCATTTTCCCCCAACATTTTATGGTGAAAATTGTGAAGATAAAGTCAAAAGAACTGTAGAGTGAATACTTATATATTCATATTAGGATTGTGTCATTCCTGACATTTTGTACCTTTCCTAAACATGCTTCATTGTCCATCTTTTCATCAATCCATCTGTTTCTTTGACACACTTTAAAGTAAGTCAGATTATTATACTTCACTCCTAAATACTCTAGCATGTATGTCACTAACTAGGATTCAATATTTATGTTTTTCATGAAAATCTTACATATAATGAAAAGCACAGATTTTAAGTATATTACGTGATGAGTTTTGACAAACATACAGCCAAGTCACTCAAGACTAAAACATTCCCATCACCCTAGAAAACATCTTTTACCCCTTCCTAGGAAATCCCTGTCCCTACCTTAGGCTCCCAGTGACAACCATAGATCTGACTGCTTTCACCACATATTGGTTTTGCTTGTTTTAGAACATTTTATTGCTGGAATCATAAAATGCATTTATTTTTGTGTCTGGCTTTTTTTCACAGAATCTACTGTTTTTGAGATTTATTCCTTTTGCTGCCCATATTTTATGAATATGCAGCAGATGATATATCTCCCTTCTTCCATCGAGGAACACTTGGGCCATTTTCAGAGTTTGCTATTATGAATGAAACTGCTATCAACATCTGTATATGAGTCATTCTTGGACACACATCTTCAATTCTCTAAGGTAAACACCTGGGAGTGGTCTTGCTAGGCCACAGGGGTGGGGTATGTTTATATTTTAATGAAATTCTAGGACCTTTTTCTAAAGTAGTTGTTCCATTTCACGTTCTCAACAACAACATGAGAATAAAATATAGTCATACGTTTATGCAAGAAATCTCATGATTCAATGTTATAATTGTTGCCTTAAAAAATCTTATGACTTTTTGGAGATTAAGAAGTAAAACAATAGATATAGTCTTTTATATTTATTATCTCTGGTGTTCATCCTTTGCTCCTGAAGATCTGTGTGTCTGTTTGGTATTATTTTCCTTCAGCTTGAAAATCTCCCTGTAGTATTTCTGATAATACAGGTCTCTTGGTAATTTTCTTGGTTTTCACTTATATAAAACATCTTCATTTTGCTTTCCTTCTTGAAAATTATTTTTGATTATTATTGAATTCTGGATTGACATTTTCTTTTTCTTTTAGGAATTTAAATCTTTGTTCTGTCCTCAATTATTTCTGATAAGAAATCAGTCATTAGGCTAGGGTTGTAGCGCAGGGGTAGAGTGCTTGACTCGAAAGCGTGAGGCCCTGGGTTTGATCCTCAGCACCACATAAAAATAAATATATAAAAATAAAGACATTGTGTCCATCTACAACTAAAAAAAAAAAATGAAAAAAAAGAAATCAGCCATGATTTGTATTGTAACATGTCATTTTCTCTGGTTGCTTTCAAGATTTACTCTTTATAATTGGTTTATAACAGTTTTATTATAAAGCACATAGGTGTGGTTTTATTTGTATTTGTCCTGCTTAAATGAACTAAGCTGTTAGAATCATACTTTTATTTGTTTCTTACTAAATTTGGAGTAAATTTTAGACACTATTTCTACAAATATTCTATTTACATGATCTTCTCTACTCTGTCTTTTAGCACCACATATATAATTATACCTAATAAGACCCTTTGATATATCCCACAGAGCACTGAGGCTCTATTAATTATTTTTAATCTATTTTCTCTAATTTTCAGATTGGGTGCTTTCCACTGATTTTGCTTCAAGTTTATGCCTCTCTTTCACCTTGAATATTCTATTAAAACCATCCAGTCAATATTTTTATTTCAGATATTGTATTTCTCAGTCCAAGAATTTTCATATTACTTTATTACAGTTTCTATTTCACAGTTGAGATTTCCTATCTGTTCATTAATATAAGCATATTTTACTTTATGTATCTGAATATAGTTATAATAACTTTTTTTTGAAATAGGGTCTTGCTATTAGCCCAGGCTGATCTCAAACTCCTGAGCTCACGTGATCCTCCTGCCTCAGTCTCCCAAGTAACTGTGATTACAGGCAGGTACCACCACACCTGACTAGTTGTACATGCTTTTGATGTAAAAAGATGGTAAGATGATTTTTTTAATGTATGAAACTTATTTGAGATACTAAATGCATGTGCCACTACACCTGGTTTATAATAACTTTTAAAAAGTCTTTTCTAGCCATCCCAACATTTTGTTCTTCTTGGAATCACTCTTATTGGATGCCTTTTCTCCTGAGTAATAGAAATGTTGTGTCCTGTTTCTTCCTATGTTTAATAGTTTGGGAGTATATTTGGACATTGTAAATAATACAGTGTAGACTCTTGGGATATTGTTGCATTACTCTAAAATAGAGTGTGAGCATTTTTCTTTCATCAGGCATTTAACCCTGATGAACTCGCCTACCAAACTGTTCCTCCTGCAGTGGGCAGCAGCTGGAATCTGTGTTCAGTTCTTCCAGCTTTAGTTGTTTCTTGGACTCTGTCCTCACTTCCTTACTTCAGGGTGACCTGATCAAAAGTGATACATAAATATGATCCACTACATGGCTCTCTGCTTTCCAGGATCTCCTCCTCACTTTCTAGTTGCTATTGCAGCCCAAACTCTGTCCTTGGATTCCTCAATCAATACGACTAAAGATTTCCATGTAAGGTTCAATAGCACTGTGGGACAGGGGCCTGCATTCTGGCAAAAAGCAAGCAAGCCAAAAATGTCATAAAGACAAGCAGCCAATGTTATTCCCTTCTTCCAAGTGTTCATTCTCTTTCAATTTCCCCCTACTTTAAGCTACTCTCCTGTATCTCCACATAGTCACTTGTTTTCTATTTTGTTCTGAGTTTAAAATTGTTCTGAGTGGTTAATATGAGCAACTTTGCCATTACCAAAATTAAGATCTAACCTCTTTCCCTTGTTATCTCAGATAATACAAATGAATCTAATATAAGTAGCAAATACCATGTAAAAATAAAGATAGCCTATGATCCATACTGAAGCATATTTTGTCTTCTGATTAAAAAAACTTTAATAACATTATCCAGTAAAGAGTTCTAATAGAAATCTTTTCCTTTGCTGTCCAATATGGCAGCCACCAGTCATACTAGGTTATTGAACACTTAAAATATAGATATTATAATTGGAGAATTGAATTTTTTATGTTATTTAACTTTAATTTATTTAAATTACCACATGTAGCTATTAGCTATAGTTTTGGGCAACTTGGCTCTAAAAATTATCTAATCTGCTCTTCCTGTTTACAGATGATGAGGCCTACACATCATATATGGCCCCTTGTGGAAAACCAGGATTTAAATTTAGACCTCCTAATTCCTAATCTGAAATTCCTTCTACTCTAGATAAGAAGAGACTACAAGGCATTATGGCTGGAAAATACAGAACAGCCAAGGGCAGAGGGACCTGCAGACACTGGGTATGCAATTTCCTTTGAGGTGATAACTATTTTATCGGCAGGTAAAAAAGAGCCTTTTGTAACTCAGTTCAGGTCCAAAAGGTTGGACTCAGCTGATTTATAATACGAAGTACAGAGAGCACAATCAAGAGATGGCTGTCCTGTTTCCATTCTTCACAAGTGTCTACTTTCCAGGTCTACAGTCTTCAGGGACTTGAGAGTTTCCATTTAACAATCGTATTTGTTTCTCAAGCCTCTAGACACACACCCCAGAAAAGGTTCCAAGCCCTTCCTTCATGAACCCCATACTCCCTGTGAGGTTAGGTTCTCTGCCCTAATGGGATGTTTTTTGCCCCATTCCTTGTACTAGTAGAAATAGAATAATTACCTCAACTACATTCTTTCTGTCTCTGTCTAACATACACACACACATGCACATACCACAAACCTCTGTATGGATTTCATATTAGCACTACTGCAAATTATATAATAATACACACACTGTAGAAAATGTCTGCAAGAAGCTCCAAGAAAAATAGCATTGTTTTAAGAGAAAGTGCTATGGTTAGAATGATGTCATCAAAAGTCATCTGATTAATTTCCTGTAGTCACATCCTACAGGAAATCCAGAAGGCTCAGTTTTCTCACAAAGTCAAGGAGTCTTTTCTTTCTTCTGGTCAGTAACCATTCATGTAAACCTACAGGTGTCACAAATTGATAACAATCATGATGCACAATTGTCCTTCACAATCACAAAGAATCAAATTTCACTTTAAAAGATCTTTTATGTGAGAGGCAATATCAGAATATAAAAGGGATTCTTATTGACTGTGAACGTCAGATTTTAGTTATTAAGAGCAAAGTTAATTGCAAAAAGAGAGAAGACAATTGTAGTTTGTTACTAATTGGCTTCCTAAGACTTCCTCTCCAGCTCCAGAAAAACAGACTTCCACTGATAAGAAGCAAGGGTAGGAGAGCCCTCGTGACCTGCTGTCACCTGGCTGCTTCTCCTCCAGGCCCACAAGCATCCATCCACACTAGCCGGGATGCTGGGAGCTGGCCAGGGGGCTGGAGCTCCTGAGGGAAAGAACGAGAGCACACCCACCTGCACACCAGAGGCGCCCATGCTGGCACACAGTAACTGCAGACGATGGACAAATGAATGTGACCTTTGACGGGAATAAGCTTTGGTCCCTTCCTTACAGAAGCTTCCAGTCAGAGTGGGGAGAAGACCTCCACAGCAAGTGCTATGACTGAGAGTCACTGAGGACCACAGGTCACCCGTCAGTTTGAAAAAAGGAAACCTAAAAGATGGAAATGAAGTGCTGACGTGTTTAGAATGGGCTGGCTTTCTGGTAAGAAATTTGGGGACTCTTTTAATTTTGAATGTGTATTGGATCTGACACCAAGGCACAGGCAACAAAAGGAAAAATAAACAAGTGACACTACTTCAAACTGAGAGCTGCACACAAAGGAGACCATCAACGAAAATGAAAAAGTGAGCCACGGAAGGGGAATAACAGACCTCGTGTCAGGCAGGGGTTGATATATGAGACACAGACGGAACTCCACAGCAAATCCCCAAATAATCCAATTGAAAAACAGGTGAAGAAGGGAATAGACACATTTATTTAAATATTTAAAAGAAGATATATAAAAGGCTAATGACCAAAATGACACCTCATACCTGGTGGTATGACTACTATCCAAAAGACCAGAAATGAGAAGTGTAAGGTATGCAGAAAAGGGAAACCTGTGTACTATTGTTGGGAATGTGAACTGGCAGAGCAATTATGCAGAACAGTAGAGGAATAAAATATAGTACTATTTCCCACAGGAAATAACATTATCATATTACAGAGATGTCTGCACACCCGTGTTTACTGCAGACCACTTGTAATGGCCAAGATCTGGAATCAATCAAGACATTTATCAATGGATAGATGTGTTTTTTTAAATGTGGTATATATCTACAATAGAATATTACTCTGCCATAAAAACAAAATCCTGTCATTTGCAGCAATATGGATGGAACTGGAGGATATTAATGCTAATTAAAATAAGCAAGGCAAAGGAAGACACATACCACATATTCCCACTCATTTGTGGAAGCTAAAAAAGTTGATCACATAGAAGTACAATAGTGGTCTCCAGAGGCTAAGAGGAGGACAGGAGAGGAGATAGAGGTTGGATAATGGGTACCAAATTCAATTCAATGGGAGGAATTCATTCTAATGTTCTAGAGCAGAGTAGAGCAACCATAGCCTCATTTATCATGTTGTCAAAATAACCAAAGGAGAAGAGTTTAAAGTTACCCAACATAGAAATTATAATATTTAAGGAGATGGAAATGCTGATTACCCTGATTTGATCATTGTACTTTGTATACCTATATTAAATTATCATACTGTATACCCCTGCAATAAGTATAAACATTATATATCAATCAAAAACATTATATATTAAGAAAAAATAAGCACAAAACATACTCATTTTCTTGGCATTAAAAAAGGAGGAAAAAGGGAATATAAAACTATACTTAAATGCATAGAAAATGGGCTAGAATCCCACTATTAAATAAAAATATAAGATAAGCCACAAATGTAATTTAAACTTTCTAGTAACCACTAAAAAGATAAAAACTGAAAAGTGAAATTGATTTTATTAATGTATCTTATTTAATTCAAGGTATTTAAAATATTACCACTAAGTAACAATCAATATAAAAACAGTCTTGAGATACTTCACATTCTCCTCGTTCATTCTAGGCATGGAAGTCCAGAGTACATTTTACATTTTAAGCACACCTCAATTCAAACTCAATGCTCAACAGCCATATATGGTAGTAGATACTGTCGTGGACATACCTATCTAGAGGAACACACTTCAAACTGGTAGTAGTGGTTATTCCTTTAAAAGATAGCACTGTAATCTCTTATATTAATAACTAACATACATTATTTATATAATGATAAATAAAATAAAGTAATATGTGAATATAGATGATTAAACAAATAATACTATCCCTCGAGTTGCTGACTGCATGGGTCAAGAAGGGGGAACAGAGAAAAGTAAAATACAAAATATATCATTTATAGTAGAAAACACACCCCCAAAGAAAGACATGCAATTGTTCCACATTGGAAAGTACAAAAACATTGTTGGAAGGGATTTATAAGGCCTAACTAAATGGAGAAATATTCCATGTTTATGAAATATAAGATTCAAATATATTTATAGATTCAATGCTATTCCAATCCAAATTCCAGCAGGTCTCTTGAGGAGAGGAAGGGGGAGCTGACAAGCTACTTCTAAAACATTCATGCAGGTGAGGAAGCTGGAATGGTCAAAGCAATCTTGAGCTAGAACAAAGCTATAAGAATTACATTTTCAGATAAATAGAACCATTAACAAGCTTCAGCGGGAGTGCGTATGTGGCCAGTGGTAGAGCGCTTGCCTAGCATGTATGAGGCCCTGAGTTCAATTCCACTGCAGAGAGAGAGAGAGAGAGAGAGAGAGAGAAATAAAAGAAAAGCTAAAGTAATTAGGCTATATGCTATTGGCATAAAAACAGACAAACAGATCAAGAGAATGGAATACAAAGTCCTTATACCTACCTGAAGGACAAAAGTAGCAACCAGGCAGCATCCTGAATACTTGGCACTGGGACAAGTGGACCTCCACATAAAGGGAAAACTGTGAACCCTGACCTCAGCCCAGAACAAACTGGGTCAGTCCCCGGGAGGGGAGATCTCATGCAAAAGGGAAAACAACGAAGCTCCACAGGAGAATTTCTTCCTGACCTTGGGAAGCACAAACATTTCCTTCAACAGGACACAAAGGTGCTGACAAAATGACAGATAAACTGGGCTCACCAACTGTGGGTATGACACTGAGCAGGAAAGATGGGAACTGAAAAAGAGCTTTAGTGAGGAAGAGGTGATTCAGCTACACCTGGAGAAGGAGAACCTGCGCAGGGGTCAGGGTGGGCTCTTCCTCGCAGAGGACCAGAATGAAGGGGAGCTTCAGGTGCAGACTTGCTCCAGTGAGCTGACCTTAAGGTGTGAGAGGGTGGGCTAGTTGAGGAGCAGCAGGGAAAGGTTAGGGAGGGGTGTGGACCTTACCCTGGAGGCAGCAGGAAGCCCACAAATGTTTTCAGGGGACAATCACATGATCAGACCTAAACTTCTGAAGGGTGATTCTAGGGCTGGATAGAAGCTGGGCCTGATGGAGAAGAAACCAGAATCAGGACAAAGTCAAAACAGGGCTTGAGAAGCCAGAGAATTTACAGACCCCATGTGCTAAGTCGTGTGCCAAGCCATGAGCCATGATGGCAAGGCTAATGCCCAACATGATGGTGAAACGGGTCTTGAAAGTCAGGATCTGGTCCGTTCCCGGGGTTGAGGTGTTGAAGACTGAACACCCAAGTAACGCTGAGGCAAGAGCAGAATGTTTTATTTAAAGGACAGAACAGAGAAAGAGAGAGACTTCTCCAGAGAGGAGGGGTCCAGAGCTGGGGACTCCAGGGACTGGGGGTGTCTTGCCCCTTTGATAGATTCCAGGTTTCCTTTCTTCTTAGCTCCCCTCCTCCCATCCTGTCCAAAAGGTGGAATGACCAAGGGCAGGAAAGGAGCCACCCATGGGGCACTCATTAACAACTGCTCCAAGGAACAATTCCCTGGAGGCAGGTGACCTTATCAACCAGTGGAGGAGGGGGAAGAGCTCTGGCGCTATTAGCATTTTATATCCTTTTGAATCAGCCCCATCTTCCTAACCCACCATTCATTACCTGCACTGATGTCCTTTTGCCCATCTCAATGGTAGCATCCTTTTGAATCTTTATTATGTCTCACTGGGCTAAGCAAGCATTTCCTACAAAGCAACTCATTTAATTCTCACAACATGAGTGAATTAACTACACACCTGATTACACATACAGAGTTATGTGCTCGGACACTTGTGTTTCCAAATTCCTTCTTCTTTTTACTTTTTATTTATTTCATTAGGGTTTAATAATCCCTTACTTTGCTGATGATATAACTTGGAACACCACTTTAAAAAACTGGCAAAAATATTGACTAAATCCAAACATATCTATGACTAAACATGGACAGAAATAAGTGCTGATGTTCTTCAAGATACAGATAAACTATATAACAGACAAGAATTAGAAACAACTCATGTGTCCATTGGTATATTTAAAGGAATTAGATACTTTTCAGGGCCACATAGTAACCAATGGGTAGAAACAAAATTCAAGCCCAAGTTGTCAAATACCTGAATCCATACCCTCCATGCCTCTGTACTGGAAGGAAAGCATATGCTCGGGCAGCAGCTTCAGGCTAAGCTCGTGGACCCGAGCAACACACACTCTTTCCCTCTCCTCGTAATAAGATTTCCATTGTGAAGTGTGAAAAGTTCCTAGAAGAGGCTTCTGCAATGGTCCAGACGAAAAGTATGGCATATGGGCTGGGGCTGGGGCTCAGCGGTAGAGCACTCTCCTAGCACGTGTGAGGCCCTGGGTTCCATACTCAGCACCACAGAAAAATAAATATAATAAAGGTACTGTGTCCAATATGTCTTATTTTTTACAACTAAAAAAAAAATTTTTTTTTTTTCAAAAAAGGTATGGCAGAAGGGAGGAGGCAGAAAAGAGGTTCTATTACAGAGAGAAGAGGACCAGTAACCAACCAAACATGAGAGTGAAGGGAGGAGGCGGCCTGGGCAGTAGCACAACAGTGACATCAGAAACAGGGGTAGACTGAGGCTCAGGTCCGGGGCGCTGGACTAGCTGAAGGTGTGTGTCCAGGAGACAGTTGGGTAGAGAAATAAGAAGCCCCGGAGAAAAATCAGATGGATAAAACACTCTGAAGTCATCAACCATTTGCACATCAGATTTCCTGAATAGAGAACAACATCTTTAATACACTGTAATTTATACACTCTTCTGACAATTAATATTAGCCTGCAGGAAGGTCTCTGGGGGCACCTAAAATTAATTTTGAAACCATTAGAGCAGACAGAAGGTTAGTCAGAATAAAAAATCCTGTGGAGAAGGTACCACCTCTCCCATTAAGTATCTGAGAGTAATTGTGTAAAAGAAAGACCTATTGCTTCTTAAAGGTAAGCAGACAAACTGGGTTTCAGGTTGCTCTCTTGCTATTTGGAAAAATCATTAAATTTATTATAGCCCAAGATGCAAAAGGCAAGAAGATATAGTTTGGTATCCTCACCATTCATAGCATTTAGAGTGGTCAGTTTCACTTCAAAAGACAGTTTCCTGCATTTGATTTCAATATAAAGATAATTTAAAGGGCAAATAAGGTTCAATTTAAGGTCATAGATACAATGTTAAGATTTGGATAATCGTAAAAAAGTACATTCTCAGGCTGGGGCTGTAGCTCAGTGGTAGAGCCCTTGCCTAGCATGTGCGAGGCACTGGGTTTGATCCTTAGGACAATATACAAATAAAATAAAGGCATGCTGTCCATCTACAACTACAAAAAATAAAAAACAAAAAAGTACATTTTCTGAATGTTTCATACTGAAGAGGGTGGGACTACTAGTTGACAGAGTTCTCAAATTTCTAATCTATGCAATAATTAAAAGAAAAAAGTAGGCTACAATGTAAGGACAGAAGTATCCAAATTTATCATTATTTGCAGACAATTTTTTTTACAAGAAATCAAGAGAACCAACAAAAAAATATAAGCTATCATGAGAATTTTTGTATGACCAGTTACAAAATATGAAACACGAACACCTTTCCTATTAAATAGTTTAAAAACAGTGGGGGTAAAAGCCCATTTCCAATGAGATATGTTAAATAGGAAGGGGAAAAAACCTAACTTGAAGAATATTTCGACCAGAGGCCATAAAAGTATAAATGGAAGAACAGAGTAGGTTCTTAAACATAATACATCAAGTTTCTTTAGTTAATATGTAAATTTAATAGAAACCCCAATGGAAGATTCTCCAAAATTTAACAAAATAATTTTAAAATTCATTAGTAGGGGTAGTGACCAGTATATCCTAGACATTTTAAAAAAAGAGGGATGATATAGGATTTGTAGCAGAGGTAAATGTGCTAAAAGGCAATAATGATGTAAGCTGTGTGATTTTAGAACAGAAATTGCTACAACACAGAGGGATGATATAACAATTCTCAGTATAAGACCAACATAAAACACCAATATCACTATAGAAAATATAGGTTAATATTAAAGTTCTTTTGAGAGAAATTTAAGCATACAGTTCTTCAAAAAAAGAACTTAGAAAAAATAGTCAACCCAAATAGTGCTCAAAGAAATGCAAATTAAAATTATAAATACAACTTTTTATCTTACCAAACTGACCTTCTAGTTTTAATTCTAATGCTCAGAGTTGGCAGTGCAGAGAAAGGGGACATGGGACATTGCAGGACTGAAGCAATGACCCCTACGTCCAAGGAGACAAGGAACTCTTTCCAAACAAGCCCACTTCTAACAGTTTAACCAAAGGAAAGGGCACAATGTGTTCAAAGATTTATCTACAAGGATGTTTTCTCCTCTTCTACTATGCCAAAAAAAAAAAAAATGTGAAACATCCTAAATATAAAATAGGAGGGGGCAGAGGAAAAAAGATATATATGTAAAGACACAAGACTTTCAGTAAAATGCTTAATAAAATGAAGAAATTTTTTTAAAAATTAAGTGGGGAAAACATAACAGTCCTACAACAGAATTTTAATTTTGGTTTAAAGAAACAATTATAACTGTGTATATGACCAAAAGAGAATACCCCAAATTATTAATATAAATAGTAAATAATAATAATAAATATATTATGGTTGTGTTTCATGTATTTCTTATGGAATTGGTTAAAACTACTAAATATTTACTTTTGAAAAAACCCAGATTCTGTGATGTTCCTGAACCCCAAGATTCTGTGACCCTAGTGTGGAACTCTCTTTTACCCTCCAGCAAAGCACGATGGCTGTGCTGACTAGGTTTGAGGGCCCGTTCAGAGCTGTGGCTGCTTCACAAAGTCTAAACGAGTCCCTGGTTCCTCCAGAATGCCAGAATCTTGGCATTGATGAAGACAGTATTTGTCATTTATTGTCAAACACATTTTAACATTTTGTGTCCTAAAGGTCTGCCTCAAAGAGAACCTAAGCCATTTGGGGAGAAACCTCATACCACACTGGCCAGATCCTGGCCTAGGCATAATGCAAGACATGTAAGCAGATTCCATGCTTAACTGAGTGGGGGGGCAGCTAAATGAAATTTAGGTCATGTGAACCTACATAAAATATTTGCTATTCTAACACTTCCTTTTAGGCCCTCTGTATATTCTTTGAAGTTCTGAACCAATACTAACTCTAGTCTTATCAACTGCTATTGGTTTCAGAGATATAAAAATAAAAATTTCTAGTTATTCACAAGCAGGTAAGATGCAGGACTCAAAAACAATCTTTGAAAGTGAGAGACATGTCCATGCTTATTGCAGCATGGGTCATAAAAGCCAAGATACGGAAACGATCTAAGAGTCCACCAATGGATGAATGAAGATATTGTGTGTATACCCCCTCCCCAATATTATTCATCCTTAAAAAAAAAAAAGGTAGGAAATCTTGCCATTTGAAACAGCATGGCTGAACTTGGAGGACTTGATGTTAAGTGAAATAAGTTAGACACACGAGAAAAGCACTGTATGATCTCAGTAATGTGGAATCTAAAGCATCACATCCATGGAAGGGCGGTTACTGGTGTGAGGAGAGTGGGCAGGCGCTGGCTCAAAGGCATAAGGTGTCAGTTATGTAGCACCAGGGCATCCAGAGCTCTATGCACAGCAGGGCACAGTTAATATACCATGATGTACACTCAAGATTTGCTGAGAGAGTAGATCTCAAATATTCTCACCACACCAAAAAAAAGAAAAGAAAGTTTTTAAAAAGTGTCATTGAACACTTGCTATGTCTCAGATATAGGAAATAAATTTACCAACAAAAAATTAAGTGGTAAGAAAATAACATTAAATTTCATGAAAACAAATGCTACCTTATAACTCCAGAGACAAGCACAACAGAAGAGACACAGCAGGAGAAAAGGGAAATTGTGAAGGTCAGATAAACATGCTGCAGCAACACCAGGCAGGAGTGTGGGCTAACAGCAGGGCCACCTCACAATGAGGCCTCCGCTGGGGTGAAGCTTTCAGCTAAGTGACAACCCAGGCTGGCCAGCGTGAAAGGGAAACAGCCTGAAGAGGGTCATTAGGATTATTGAAGTGTTAATAACGTGAAACTTTTTTCTTTTGATATTGGAGATTTCATCCAGGGACGCTTTACCAACGAGCCACATCCCCAGCCCTTTTTATTTTTTATTTTGAGATAGGGCCCCACTAAATTGCTGAGGCTGACCTCAAACTTGTGATCCTCATGCCCCAGCCTCCTGAGTTGCTGTGATTGCAGGCATGTGCCACCATGCCTGGCTAATAATTAAAAAACTTCAAGGAGAAAAATGAATGGAATTATTCCATTTAGACAAGAATGTGGTAGCTGGACATTCTCTATATTCCCACTGGGGGAAGACAGTCAGTCCCAGGTCTCTTACACGTGGATGGACTGTCTATAGGCAAGTTTGTGAACTACTGCAGTGTGGCCAGGCAAGGGGGGACAGAAAGAGAAGAGATAGGTGTCAACTCTAAGATGAGACACGTAGAGGAGGTAATAGCACCAGTATCTTCTCAGGACCCCTCTGTCCTCATAATTCAATGATTTCTTAAGAACATATCATCCTGGAGGTGTCTCATGAAAACCAAAGAGAGACAGGAAGGAAAAGGGACTGGGGGAGGGAGGGCGGGAGAGAAGGGGGAATGATACTGGCTGAACTGTTCTATGGTGCTCATGAACAAGATGTGACAACTAATCCCACCATGATGGATAATCATAATGCACCAATAAAAAATAGGGAGAAAAAAAGCATCCTTGTACACCAATGGTTTACAAAACCCAGAAAAAACGGGTGATAGAAAATTACACTTCTAAGAAGAGGGAAGGCAGGAAGTCTTCATTTCTCCTTCTTAATCTCCAACATTACTATGACCCTAATTAAAAATCTTTGCACCTGATCCAGGAATTGGCTGATACACACATTTTGAAGGATGGGGGGAAAGAGTACAAAAGCCACTCTTGACACGTTTATAGTTATCTGATCCTTTACTAAATGGCCCCATCTAGACAACTGTGCTCTTTTAGCTCTTGATCCTGGCTCTCTTCTAAAGGCCATTAGTGTGTCTGTCCCTACAAATCTGGTTCCTCTTTTCATTCCCGGAACGTCAAAAAATCCGATCATCTGGCTCATGAGAACTGTTGATAAAGTAAGGGTAATGAGAGAAATGCTCAGGGCAACTCTCTAGAGGTTGGAATTGCTAAGTCTGCTGCCCTTTGCAGTGGTCCCTTCTGGTAGCTGGCTTTTCAATTTCTCTGACAGGATCTTGCTATGTCCTTCATTCAAGCCGGACTTGAACTCCTCAGCTCAAGTGATTTTCCCGCCTCAGCCTCCTGAGTAGCTGGGACTACAGGTACATACCACACCTGGCTCTTATTGGTTTTCAAAGACTTTTTTTTTTTTCTTCACCAATTCCTTCAGCTCTTGGTGCCTGACCATGTTCTTCAGAACTGAAGTTGTGGGGTTATTTAAATAATATGATTAATCTTTATGATGTCCCATAGTGGAATTCTTAGATAATAAATGTAACTAAACATATTTCTCAACATACAAATTGATTCATAAACTTACTATTGCCTCTGATATTAATAATTTCTTCTCTATTAATTTAATAAAAATTATCACTTATGAAGTTTAATTGATGGCCCTATAGCATTCCAGGCACTGTACTAGGCGCATCACATGTTTCACATACAGCCCGACCATAACCGTGAGTGGGATTAGCAAAATACCCCTCACTACCTGAATAAGAAAACAGAGGAGAGAGAAGGAGGTAAGTAACCACTTCCCAAGACCCCTCAGCCAGCAAGGACTGGAGCCAGGTGCACAACAGGGTCTACTGATTTCAGACCCATCCTCTATCCAAGAAGAGAAGAAGTACAGATCCCTGTCATCACATCACATCTACTGGCCGCCAACTTTTTGATATTACATTCCATTTTGCTAATAAAAACTAGGATAATATTTATCATTACAGTTCAGGTCAATCAATAAACTTATTATGTTTCCATACTGCAGGAATTGCAGTGATACTTGACCTCCAATAAAGCATATTTGCTTCTTACAATTTAATGAGAATGTCACAATGTATAGCTTTTTGCTAATTTTATGTGTCTACCCCATGGCACATTTGAAGAGAATAAGAACAATGCATCTGACCGAGCTAGGAAGTCCTGAGGACGGGGACAAGTTCTTATGTATCTGTATATACCCAAGGCCAACACCTGATGGTCAAGGAAAGGAAGAATCAATGATGATCAAGTTCAGAAAGTAATATTTTAAGATACATGAAACATTTCTTGCATAGATAAAAGCAAGTCATGTTGTTTAAAAAAAAAAAAAAATTCGTCCACAGGTGAACTCCTACCTCCCGATCCTTGAGTTTCATGGCGAGCACCAGCTGATGCCGGTGGCTGGTGAGAGCCTCCCGGTAGTTTCCTTTGGAGAAGAATGCAGAGCCCAGGTTCCCATGAGCCCGGCATTCTCCTGTCTGGTCACCTGAATTGGTTAAAAAAAAAAAAGGATAAAATTTCTCTAAGTTATAGCATTATTTGTAAAATATAATGGTCATCTTGATTTAAGAGGCACAGATTTAGTAGCTCAGATCTCATTTCCCTTTCTTCTTTTAGAAAAGGACTTGCCTCTTCCACAAGACCCTATATGGGAAGTTAACGTTCTAGAACTTAAAGCTCTGGACAACTGTTATCATTATTGTAACTTACAACCATAGGCAGGCACTTAGCTGTCCTGGAAATGAGAGGTCACAGACCTCCACATAAACCAGCTGCTGTTTAAATCTCCTCATTTCTCTGCTAATGACCTTTGATTCTGAACAATTATCAGCTTGTTGGTTCAGTCATCTGACTCCAAACCTACATAATCTACTGCTTCTTTACAAGTACCCTGATGGTAGATTCGCCATATCCTTGCTCTTCTGCAATCTTATAAGTCCTTGAGTAATCGTCACAATGACCATTATAGTCATAAGCCAGACTCATCTTACAAGTGAGGCACAAAGAGGTTAGGAAGCTTATCCAAAGTCACACAGCTAGTAAATATCAGAGCCACTGAACCCAGCAGTCTGGCTCCAGAGTACATGCTCTTAACTTCTAAACCATACTATCTCCTTTAATAAAATGAAGCATTCTTGTGGAGGCAAAAATTAGAATTAAGACAAAAGATTTACACACCAATACCGTCATTTGGATATTAAATTTGTGAGCACAAATCTCTGGGGAAGGCAATGAATCTGTTAATCAACATCGCTTGGCCCTTTGGGAGCCTCAGTACCTTGTCATGTGAGAAGCCCTAAAGTCATGACTACTCTAAAACGGAGTGTTCTAGAGAGACCCCCACTGTTCACGGTCAGTGCTGTCCCCATGCCTGTCAGGCTCATCAGCCTTGTTTCCCTTTTGTGCTGAAATAAAGGAGAGAAGCTGACTCTACCTAAGGTCTTGGCTACGTCCAAGTCCTGCTGCATGTATCCAGTGCTCTTCTCTGTGTTCCCGAGAGACCAGTACGCGCTGCTCAGGGCAGAGAAAACGGAGCCCCTCAGCTTGAGGCTGCAGGTGCCAATCTTCAGAGCGGCTTCTAGGACAACCACAGAGGCCCCATGGTGGCCGGCAGTCAGGAGCTCCTGCCCAACCACAGACACGACCACAAAGGGACTCTTGTCCAGTTTCATTTTCTGAAGTTGCTGGTAAGTGGGTTCCAGGGAGTCTGAAGAAGAAGAAAACAGGAGAACCCAGGACAATACACAAAACGATCTTTTCCAGTGCCCTCTAGAAACACACGCTTAGGACCCAGTTCAAGTGCAACCCTCCACCCTGTGAGCAGGGGCCCCTCACTGCCCACTCGGCCATGTGACTAGAAGCACCCGGCGGCCCTGCAGCTTCCTTCTCCTGGCTGTGACACACGTTGCCACGCCCCTCTTCTCTCCTGGCCTGTCTGCCATCCTGGTGGCCACTTTCCCATCCCCTTCTTTTCTGTGCACTAGGAGCGCATCTTCAAGCCCCGCCTCCACTGCAAGCCCCCCAGCTCCTCCAGCCGCACTAATTCTTTTATCTAAGCTTCTTTTGATCTTTATGGTTAGCATTGCACAATGTGCCCATTAATTATTTAAAAATTGTTCCACGAATGTCAATTTTTGAAATATTTTCCAAGGTAGTCTGAGGACCACATTTGAACTGTTAGAATAACTTGAGCAAGTGGTACAACACTGGCATGCGATTTTAAAAACTACCCCTGAGCCAGGCGTGGTGGCGCACACCTGTCATCCCAGCAGCCCAGGACACTGAGGCAGGAGGATCCAGGTTCACAGCCAGCCTCAGCAACTTAGTGAGGGCCAAAGTAACTCAGTGAGACCCTGTCTGTAAATAAAATATAAAAGACGGCTGGGGATGTGGCTCAGTGGTTAAGCACCCCTGGGCTCAGTTCCTAGTACCAAACAAACAAACAAACAAACAAACAAAAATCCCCCTCGCCCCCCGCCACATAGGCGAAAGTCCCTAACATCTGATAAACATTTATTAAACTTGAATTTGAATAACTGACTAATAAAACCTGCCCTTATTTTTTTCCTAGAAGAATCGATAAAGGAAGCTCTACCAACAAAAGCCAATCACTCTCACTGGTGACCCAATGTCCACTGCTGCTCTGAGGCCAGTCTGCCCAAATAAAAAATTACCAAACAAGACCACAAAGAAATCATCTGTGTTTACTAAAGTAAGATAGAAGATAAAATTACTGTTGATCTCATTTGATTTTCACATGCTGTCTGTGAAGGACATAGATTAAAGGTGACAAGCACAGGGATTCTCCCCATCTGAGGCTGGGTTTGAGTGCAGATGACCTCCATGCTCCTTCTCCCCGGGCTCCCTTTTGATTTTTCTTTAAAGACAATTACAAAGCTATTAACTATTGCCCTGTAAGGAGAAGGCACTCACAGCCATTTGTTGTTAGCTTTCCTGAAAAACTACCTCACATTAGCTGCTTCAGTAAACACAGGTAAAAAACTATAAGAGGATGGGTCTCTTTAAATCGTGAATCTCCTAGCCAACAGTACTGCATTAAAATGTAATTTTTACAATTTATGACTTCTCAACTCTCCACTAAGGGGCTCTCGCCTGAATCAACATTACCACGGAAACCTTGAAACTTACTGGTGCCTAAAGCATTTTTTCCCTTCAATCAGATCACTCAACAGAGAACAAAGAACATTTTTACACCTGTCAGGATGCAAGCAGTGCACAGTACCCGTAAACAGCAGCTAACCAACAGGGTTAGGTACAAACGCAGGAACCAGGAGTTACTAGAACAGAACAATACCAATAACAATTCTGAGATGCCAGAAGCAGAATTTTGGTGGTGCCCGCTGATGAATCTGGCAGCAATGATGGTCACAGCAGCTTCCCACTGGCCAATAACAGAAACAAACATGATTGATTTTTAGGGCTAAAAGACTTAAAATACCATCTGGGCTGGGGCTGGGGCTAAGTGGTGGAGCCTGGCATGTGTGAGGCCCTGGGTTCAATCCTCAGTACCACATATAAATAAACTAAAAGTCCATTGACAACTAAGAAAAATGTTTTGTTTTTTTTAAATCCTCATTTTAGAAATGAGGAATCTGAGCTTTCTTTCTTTCTTTCTTTCTTTTTTTTTTTTTTGTTATTTTTTGTTTGGGGGTTTGTTTGTTTCATACCAGGGATTGAACTCAGGGGCACTTAACCACTCAGCCATATACTCAGATCTTTGTATTTTTTGAGACAGGGTCTCGCTAAGTTGCTTAGGGCCTCAGTGAGTTGCTGAGGCTGGCCTTGAATTCGTAATCCTCCTGCCTCAGCCTCCTGAGCTGCTGGGATTACAGGCGTGCACCACCAAGCCCAGAACCATTTGTTTGTTTTTATTTTTTTCCTGGTACTGGGGATTAAAGTCACAGGCACTTTACTAAGCTACATCTTCAGTCCTTTTTATTTTTGATTTTGAGGTAGGGTTTTACTAAATTGCTAAGGTTGGTCTAGAATTTGTGATACTTCTATCTCAGCCCTCAGCATCTCTGGGATCACAGGCTTATGACCCCACACTAGATTAAGAATCAGAGTTTTTACAATATCCACCCAAGGTCAGATAGCTTGGAAAATATCCAAGAAAAGAACATTACAGTGCTTAAGCCCAGACTCTGAAATTTATACCAGGCAAGATTCCAGTGCAGTGGTGCATGCCTGTAATCCCAGTGGCTCTGAGACTGAGGCTGGAGGATTTTGAGTTCAAAGCCAGCCTCAGCAATTTAGTGAGGCACTAAGCAACTTAGTGAGACTGTGTCTCTAAATAAAATATAAAAAGGACTGGGGATGTGGCTCAGTGGTTAAGTGCTCCAGATTCAATCCCCAGTACAAAAAAAAAAAAAAAAAAGATTCTTTTTAAAAAAATTTATTTATTCATTCTAATTAGTTTTACATGACAGCAGAATGCATTTCAATTCATAGTACAAATATAGAGCACAGTTTTTCATGTCTCTGGTTGTACACAAAGTAGAGTCACACCATTTGTATCTTCTTAAATACTTAAGGTGATGATGTCCATCTCATTCCACCATCTTTCCTACCCCATATCCCCTCCCTGCTCCTCCCTCCCCTTTGCCCTATCTAAAGTTCCTCCCATGCTCCCCACCCCCATGTCCATTATGGATCAGCATCCACATACCAGAGAAAACATTCAGCATTTGGTTTTGGGGATTGGCTTACTTCATTTAGCATAATATTCTCCTCCATCCATTTACCTTCAAATGCCAGGATTTTATTCTCTATTAATGCTGAGTAATATTCCATTATGTATATGTACCGCAGTTTCTTTATCCAGTCATCAATTGAAGGGCATCTAGGTGGGTTCCACAGTTTAGCTATTGTGAATTGAGCTGCTATAAATATTGATGTGGCTGTGTCCCTGTAGTATGCTGTTTTTAAGTCCTTTGGGTATAAACCGAGGAGTGGGATAGCTGGGTCAAATGGTGGTTCCATTCCAAGTTTTCCATACTGCTTTCCATATTGGTTGCACCAATTTGCAGTCTCACCAGCAACCTATGAGTGTACCTTTTCCCCCCATATCCTCACCAACTCCTGTTGTTGTTTGTATTCTTAACAGCTGCCATTCTGACTGGAATGAGATGAAATCTTAGAGAAGTTTTGATTTGCATTTCTCTAATTGATAGAGAAGTTGAACATTTTTTCATATATTTGTTGTTTGATTGTATATCATCTTCTGAGAAGTGTCTGTTCATTTCCTTGACCCATTGATGATTGATTGGGTTATTTGTTTTTGTTTGGTGTTAAAATTTTTGAGTTCTTTATATATCCTAGAGATTAGTGCTCTATCTGATGTGCTTGCAGTAAAAATTTGCTCTCTATTCACCTCACTGATTGTTTCTTTTCTGAGAAGAAGCTTTTTAGTTTGAATCCATCCCACTCATTGATTCTTGATTCTATTTCTTGCACTATAGGAAGTCGGGGCCTAATCCAATATGATGAAGATTTGGACCTTCTTTTTCTTCTATTAGGTGCAGGATTCTGAACCTTCTGATCCACTTTGAGTTGAGTTTTATGAATGATAACAGAGGTTTAATTTCATTTTTGCTACATATGGATTTCTAGTTTCCCCAGCACCATTTGTTGGAGAGACTATCTTTTCTCCAATATATGTATTTGGTGCCTTTGTCTAATATGAGATAACTGTATTTATGAGGGTTTGTCTCTGTATCCTCTATTCTGTACCATTGATCTACAAGTCTATTTTGTACCAATACCATGCTGCATTTGTTACTATTGCTCTGTAGGATAGTCAAGGTTTGGTATAGTGATGCTACCTGCTTCACTCTTCTTGCTTAGTCACTAGCAACAGAAACCAGTCTTGGCTGGTTTTAGTAGAAGAGAAATGCCCTGAGCAACTGACTATTGGGAAGGGTGAAAATCCAGACCTCCAAACCCACAGTCAAAATCATGCCACAAAAGCTGCCCACTGAAGGCAACATAATCGCCACCACTCAACACAGGATGCCACAGCTTGCAATGCTGCCCCTACCACTGATCACCACCCTGGGAAAATGGACATTGCTCTTGCCACCTACCAGCACCAGAAATAATTCTGTGCTGTCCTTTCTTCTTTGAACTTTCTGCTCTTAATTCAATGGTGGTGAAAATTAGGATTTGATGCTTTCAGCTCTTATGGTAGAAGGCAGGAAGCAGAAGTATAAAATGGGGAATTCCTAAAATACAGGAAGATTGTTCAAACACCGACAGCCCACAAAGTCACTTTGCTTCATTTGGAGATATTTTTCCCATAGCAACCATGGCTACGTTAGAAAAAGACCCACCTAATTAAGCCTCTAAAACTGTACAACAGAAGTAGAAAGAAGAGAACCTTACAACAGCTAAAAAGAGTCTTAAAAGAGAAAGAAATCTTTAATTGTGCAAGTTTCCATGAGATGAAATGAAATTGAAGAAATGAGAAGAGATCAGATCCCCACTTGTAGAGAATATATGCACATTAAAGGATAAATGCCAGTGTGGAGGAAACCCTAAAGCTGACAGGAAGGGGGGTTAGCAGGGGCAACTGGAAAGCTTCCTGGAAGCAGAATTGATTTCTTGAAGACAGGGCAGGACCCAGACAGGTCTTTGCTTTTTAAGAGCCAAACGGTGCAATGGGGGCTGGAGCTGGAGCTCAGGGGTAGAATGCTTGCCTGGCACATGTGAGGCCCTGGGTCCAATCCTCAGCACTACATAAAAATAAATGAATGAAATGAAGGTACTGTGTCAATCTACAACTAAAAAATATTTTTAAAAAAAGTTGCAAAGGATTTGTCCTAACCAGAGGCACCAGGAGAAGATGGGTGCACAGAAAGCAGAGTGCTAAGCAGGCCAGCCGAGTTGACCAGAGGACACCTGTCAGCGAAGGAAGCTGAGGTGGAAGGGTAGAGAAAATACTGAGTTATGGATGAAGAGATGGGAATTTCAAAGCCACACAGCCTCAGCCTCCTCACTTTGTCAAATGTAGTACACAAATCTATACATGTGCACATGTACATAAGTGGATACACAGATGCGTATGTGTGCACCTATGCTTGGGTACAGACACGGACACAGAATTGTCCATTTCACTGTATGTAAATTTTCAAAAAATTTTAATGTCAAATTTCTTTGTTTTTGACTGTAATTGTCTCATTGGTCCATATTCACTAATCAGAAGCTCTAATTAGCAGTTGTACGTGTTTTTTGTTGTTGCTATTGTTTGGAGTATTGGGGATTGAACCCTGGGCTTTGCACATGGTAGAAAGGTGCTCTACCACTGAGCTACACCCCCAGCCCTGAAAATGCTCATAAGCTTTTTGCTGTGTGTTTCTGAGACAGGCTTGCTACGTTGCCTAGGCCAGTCTCCAACTCCTGGCCCTGGCTAGTCTCCTGCTTCAGCCTGCCTAGCAGGCTCTCTGTGCACACCACCACACCTGGCTAGTTGTACATGCTTCTGATGAAAAAAAGATGGAGAGATGATTTTTTTTTAATGTATAGATGATCTTTAAGATTCTTTGCAACTCTATTATTCTAATTTGCCTGTTCCAGGGTAAAGTTGAGTGTTTAGAAAAGAGACTAACTTTGTGATTTTTGTCAGGCTAGATACAACAGAGATTTGGAGTCTACAGCTATTAAGATGTTTTTCTTTCTAGAATCTATGCATAATACATGAAATAGTCAAGGTCAAACCGGCTCCATAAGAACAAAAAGGCCCTTCCCAACACTGACTGATCCATGGGTATGGGTTTTTGAAATGTAAAGGCTTTAAGAGTTTAAGGTAAACAAAGTCACGTTTCCTGACACGTGAAGAGCTTGTAGGGATGTAGTAGAGGCCAGCAAAACAACCCACCGAGCTGAGAGACATGTGATCCTCATTACTTCTGAGGTGCACATTCACTCACGTATTAACATTTCTGAATTGGGGATTCTGTATCCTGAACTTAAGGGTGCGTGACTCACGATGGTTTGCCACTACATCTAAATAGGCCTAAAAGATCTCTTTCAATATATACAAATAAAAAGTGAGAAGCAAGGACCTTGTCAGCATTTAATCAGCAGTGTCTTCTTCTTTCTTGGTAATATATAAAATAATGAGACAGCTTCCAAGCCAGAGTTCTTAGAACCAGTAGAAGGTGCCATGTGATCCTAAAGGGAAGGTATGGGGAGGCTCCTCAGAGGAAGCAATGTCTGCAGGAAACAGGACATAATGGAAAACACAGTGTTTTTCAAGAACAGCAGGGGGTTAGCTGGGATACCTGGAGAGGAGAATAAAAGGGAGCAAGCTGTCTAATGCTCAGGCCTGAGAGAACTTCTCAGCGAATGTTCACATGCAGAACCTGGTGTACTGGGAAGTGTTCCTTCTGCCACCACAACACAAGAGCAGGTTAACACTGCTGCTGCCTCCCCTCCTCAGTGAGACTCTGGACATCATCTGCAAAGCAGAAGGCCCCCTATAGAGCTGCCTTCGTAGGGCCTGGCCTGTGCTACCATCTACCTCTACAGAGGAGCACTGCGCACAGCGGGGCAGGGCCCTTGCTCAGCCAGTGGACTGGCAAATGGCAGTGCTGGAATTAGATCCCACCCTTGTTGGCTGGGAGGAAGCCTGAGTTTTTCACACAGCATTTCAAAAATAGGCCTCCTGTGAAAGGTGCATCTAAAAGAAAGTCAGAGGGCAAGGGTCCACTGAGGGTGGACATCAGGCCAATAAAAGGTGAGCCCCGCTCAACCTGAGAGAAAAGTTTATGCATTCAACAGCCATTTTCTATGGGCATTTTATAAAAGCAGCTTCCTGGGATCCTCTAGAGCTGTTAGAAACACAACAGGTGACAGCCCATAAATGTAATTGCCTTTAGATCACTAAATTAACAAAAGGAGAGAAAATACACACAAGAGAACCCTCAGCAAGAAGCCGCCCTGCATCTTTAGAGGAACAAATAAAGGCAAACTCAATCTCGATTTCTAATTGTCTTATTAAATCCACGGTCGGCAGCAGTAGTGTGCTACAGCCCCCAACTCTGCTCAAACATCGACCAGATCCTGTGACCTGAAACTGCTGAAGGACCAGCTAAGAAGAAATGGAAAATATCAAAGGGTAAGTTGAGAAATCATGTGAGTACCAGTTTATATCTCTACTTACTTTTATATTTCTGTTAATGATTTAAGGGAAATACATTGTATACGATACTGTAACCAAATGCACAAAGAGAAATAGTTAAACTGACAGCCACTTTGTGAACATGAGTCACACTGTAAAAATAAAGCAGATTTAATTCACTGAGAAATATGGGAAATAATAACAATAAATTAAGTTAGTTTTCATATAGATAAATATAGTATTTGTATAAATATAGCAAACAGAGTATATTAATATACATTGGTTCCGCCTTAACAAAAATGAAATCTTAAAACTTCCAGACTGACCCACCATAGAAACACTGTGTTGGTCCTGGAAGTTCTGTTTGCTTTTATAAGATCCTGGACTAGGGAGTTTTCTCTGATGCATTCAAGAATTACAAAACAGCCGGGCACGGTGGCATACTCCTCTAATCCCAGTGGCTTGGGAGGCTGAGGTGGGAGGGTCGAGAGTTCAAAACCAGCCTCAGCAATTTAGCAAAACCCTATGTCTAAATAAAAACATAAAAGGGGGTAGGGATGTGGCTCAGTGGTGGAGCATCCCTTGGTTCAATCCCCAGTACAAAAAAAAAAGAATTACAAAATAAAAACAATACATACACAGAAAAGACCTACCTATGAAGTGTCCAGATCCCTTAGCCATGTGACATTGGGGAAAACATATAAAGATACAGGAAGGTGGGCTGTGTCTGTAGCTCAGTTGGTAGAGCGCTCTCCTAGCACATGTGAGGCACTGGGCTCGATCCCCAGCACCATATTAAAAAAAAAAAAATGAGATAAAGGTATTGTGTGTCCATCTACTATAAAAAAATTTTTTTAAAGATGCAGGAAGGTAAAATAAATGGTGGGTAAATAAACCAGCAGCAGGTGATGATAGATTTTGTAAATTACAATCACATGACAAAAAAGAGGTCATTAAGATGTCAGATGACCAGTAGAGGAGAGGAAGAGCAACGGGGAGGGACTGGCGGTGGGAAAGGAAGCACTGGGGACTGAAATGGAGCATATTACATTCCGTGTGTGTGATTAGGCCAAATGAACCCCACTACCATGTATAACTGCAATGACTAATAAAAACAGTTTTAAAAAGATATAGGATGATGTGCAGAACAGCAGTGTGCAAAGCAACAGCCTATAAAATGTTAAGAGAAGCCCACCTGGAGTAGATACAGTGGTAAAGGCAACGCTAAAAATAAACCAGATAAATTAAATTGCCTTAAGGGAAGAGGAGAAAATATTGAAGCGCTCCAGGCACCTGGAAGAAGCAGCCTTCTCCAGGGTCAGCCTTAGGTCACTCACTGTAAGACACAAAGAAGTGGCACAGAAAACCCTAAGGGTGACAGCAGCTCTGAGCTATTTTTC
The DNA here is from genome assembly GCF_001458135.2 of Marmota marmota marmota. Taxonomy (NCBI): domain Eukaryota; kingdom Metazoa; phylum Chordata; class Mammalia; order Rodentia; family Sciuridae; genus Marmota; species Marmota marmota. The sequence goes on along the minus strand of NW_026000130.1, from coordinate 1,628,290 downwards.
TCAGTGCAGGGAAGATTTCCTTACATTTATCTAAACAAATTGCTTCAAAGGAAAAACTATAAGTTTGATTCTGCTGATAGCAACACATTCACTCCAATATTCTAAGGCAGCAGCACAAACACCTGAATAAAGAAGTGATATCCTCATGAACTAAATAAAATATCCCATGTATATTCTTTGTGGGGGATTTAAGGAGAGGATGGGAAAACGCTAGAAAAAAATATACAAGAGAGACAGGTTGGTTTTTGTCGTCAGTCCCTCCCCTCCCCGCCCCCAGCTCTGGAGCTCCAAAGCGCATCTGCTCTGAGTCAGAGTTTATTAACAGCAGGTCCCACAGTGGGAGAAGCCATTAGGTTCCTGCAGCAAAGACTCGGCTCTGTATGGCTTATAAAGTTGCATGAAGGGAGGTTTTCTTACCACATTTTTTTCTAAAACACAAAATCCCTAACTTTCAGGAAAAAGATGTTTTACAGATATGAATCGTCCAGAGACCATACGAGCAGCATTGAGTCCATCACACTTTTATTTAACACATATTTTGAGCCAAGTACGATAGTAGTCAGTATAATAAAACCATCTAATGCTACATTTCAAAACTAGATAAAATGTCAAATTATACTACCATTGAAATTTTTAGGTTTATTCTCCCATATGAAAAATTCAAAAGTGCATCATTTTTGAGTCAAAAACAGAGTTCTGCTTGACATAACCTAATTAGGGTCAGACATTAGCTGTCTTCTGTATGCCATGACTACGCCTTAGTGACTCCGTTGCCACTTAAAGACAACAACTGGTACAAGCTTTCAGTCAAATATTCCCAACAGCTCATTCCTCAAAAATCAATGTTCCCAGGCTGGGGGTGTTGCTCAGTAAAGGTAAAGCACTTGCCTAGCATGAGCAAGGCCTTAGGTTCGATCCCAGCAACGCAAAGAAGAAAGGAAAAAACAAAAAATCAATGTTCCTCAAAATGAAGCCAATCTATTTGGGGCCAGAAAGCTACTCTAACCTTTACAGTACCATTTTCATTCCCTTCGCTTGTTTTTCCAGAATACTGGTTACAATAAAGTAGAAAAAATAACAGAGAAAAATAAATATAAACTATAGTGTCTATTCATCTTGTTTTGCTCTCTCTCCTTTTTTTTTTTTTTACACAACGCCTTTACTTTTATTTGTTTTTATTTTTATGTGGTGCTGAGGATTGAACCCAGGGCCTCGCACGTGCTTGGAAAGTACTCTAGCGCTGAGCCACAGCCTCAGCCCCTCTCTCCTTTTAATTCAACATAATCTCTTATTGCTCCTCTGTAAAATATTAGATACCACCTCTCGTTAGGTACACATTCTCTTTTAGGAAACAAAAGAATGTCTAATATCTTCAGTTATTTATTTCTAGAAGGTATATTGGTTCATCTGAAGAAATCAATTTACTATTAGAGGCATTGTGGTTTAGAATTACAGAATCTCAGAACTACAAAAAATAAAAAAGAAAATTATTTAAAGAACCATAAACTCTGAAGAAGTGGTCAACTCATGGTCATGTAGTTAGTTAATGAAAAATTGAAGAATATATTCCATGTCCAGGCCAGTGGTCTTCCATACTCTTCTGCCTCATTAACGTCAATGACTGGCTGTGTGTCTTGATCTTCCTTTGTGTAAGATGTCAGATCTTAGCCAATCTGAGACCACCCTCTCGTCCCACCATCCTGGAGATTGAACCCAGGCCCTGGCCCAGGCTAGGCAATCGCTCTACCACTGAGCCACACTCCCAGCCCATTAAGTTTTATATCTTATCAATTTCTTGTCCCTGAGCCTAAAGTCTTAGAAGGTTACAAATGTTTAACTTTAAATTAAGATCAGACCAAGTACTTTCATCATATTTACCTCTCATGGGAGATTTCATGGCGGCTTCTACCATCCCCACCAGAAGCTGGAGGCTCTTGGGGTCTTGAGCCAGTCCAGAAGCGAAGGCTGCCAGGGCATCGGCATGACGTCCAAGGTACTGGAGGGCAACACCCTGTCGGAAGTATGCCTGGAAACAGAGGAGGACAATGCGGGTTACCCAGGGGGCTGACTGGGGTTCTGCAGTAGAATAAACAGGTTAGCAGAACCAAAGTGGATGGCCTCAGTCCAAAAAGAAGACAGGCGGTTGGTAACCAAATGAATTGAGTTCTTCTAAGATCATCAAATGTGAGCATCCTCACTTTCAGAACTTTCATTCTTTTTACTTTTGGGACACTTCTTTTTTTTTCTGAGGGGTGCTGGGGAGAACTCAGGGGCACTGGACCACTGAGCCACATCCCCAGCCCTGTTTTGTATTTTATTTAGAGACAGGGTCTCACTGAGTTGCTTAGCACCTCACTGTTGCTGAGGCTGACTTTGACCTCAGGATCCTCCTGCCTCAGCCTCCCCAGCCGCTGAGATGACAGGCGAGTGCCACTACGCCCAGCTGGGACACTTCTTAATTTTATCACATTCCTTGGCATTTACCCCCATACTAAAAATATATTTTAAAAATCTTCTATACCATCTTTAATTCCATAAGCCCCTGAAGGAGAGTTCTTTATCTCTTTCCAAAGTATCTGGTACAGTGCATAATAAGTAAGAGAGAAATTCAACTTATTTTGAATTTTCTCCCTTCTGTAATTAAAAGGAAAAAATATCAATTTGTGATTACTATTAAGATAATTTTAATAATGAGTAACATAACATGCTTATGTACTTTTTAAAAAATATTTTTGTTACTGTTAATAGAGCTTTATTTCATTCATTTATTTATATGTGGTGCTGAGAATCAAACCCAGTGCCTCACACATGCTAGGCAAGCGCTCTGCCTCTGAGCCACAACTCCAGCCTCTGCTTATGTACTTTTAACGTTGTGTTTCAGATGCAGTATTTTAAAAATTACTTAAAATATGTTTTTTCAAAAATCAACTTAAAGTGGATCAAGGAACTAGGCATTAGACCAGAGACCCTGCCCCTGATAGAAGAAAGTGTAGGCCCAACTCTCCATCATGTCAGCTTAGGAACTAACTTGACAAGACTCCTAAAGCACAAGAAGTAAAGTCAAGAATCAATAAACAGATGGGATCAAACTAAAAAGCTCCTTCACAACAAAGAAAACAATCAAGAATGAGAAGAAAGAGTCTATAGAATGGGAGAAAATCTTTGCCACCTGCACCTAAGAAAGAGTATTAATCTCCAAGATACATAAACAACTCAAAAAACGTAAAAAACACACACACCAAAAAAACAAAAAAACAAAACAAAACCTAATGATGCAGCCACATCAGTATTTATAGCAGCTCAATTTACAAAATGGGAAACCCAGGTACTTCACAGAAGAAAATATAAAAATGGTCAACAAATATATAAAAATGGTCTAGCAATTAGAGAAATGCAAATTAAAACTCACTCCAGTCAGAATGGCAACAATCAAGAAGACAAGTAACAATAAATGTTGTCGAGGATGTTGGGGAAAAAGCACACCCATACATTGCTGGTGAAACTACAAATTGATGCAACCACTCTGGAAAGCAGTATGGAGATTCCTCAGAAAACTTGGAATTGGACCACCATTTGACTCGGTTATCCCACTCCTCAGCATATACTCAAAGGACTTAAAATCATCATCCTACAGTGATGCGGCCACTTCAGTATTTATAGCAACTCAATTTACAAGAGTCAAGCTATGGAGGCAACTTAGGTGCCCTTCAACAGATGAATGGATAAAGAAAAATGTACATATATATAAGGGACTCAGCCATAAAAAAGAATGATTTTATGACTTTTGCTGTTAAATGGATGGATCTGGAGACTATCATGGAGACAAAATAAGCCAGTCCCCAAAAAAACCAAAGGTTGAATGTTCTCTCTGATATGTTGATGCTAACACTCAGTAAGAAGGAGAGGGAAAAATAGAAGTTCATTGTATTAGACAAAGGGGAATGAAGGGAAGGGAGGGGGATGAGAAATAGGAAAGACTAAAGAATGAATCAGACACAACTTTCCTATGTACATATATGAATACATGACCAGTGTAACTTATCATGTATAACCACAAGAATGGGATCCTAATTAGAATAGTCATACTCCATGTATGTAGAATATATCAAAATACATGCTACTGTCATGTATATCTAAAAAGAACAAAATTTTAAAAATCACTTAGGAGCGTAAAAGGAAAAAAAATGTGTGCTTTGCTTAAAAACGGTTTTTGTCCGCTGTATCTTTTAACTGGATTAGTTTTAAAACTAGTATAATCATCTGTGATGATAGTAAAACATTCCCCCTTATAGATAACTGAAGAAAGGATAAGTAAGTTAAGAAAATATTTAAACTGAGAATTTAAATATTTGAATTTTAGAATAGTTTTAAAAAACTGCAGTTTGTGGCCAGGCACAGTGGTGCACCCCTGTAACCCCAGCAGCTCGGGAGGCTGAGGCAGAAGGATTGCAAATTCCAAGCCATCCTCAGCAAAAGCAAGGTGCTAAGCAACTCAGTGAGACCTTGTCTCTAAATAAAATACAAAATAGGGCTGGGGATGTGGCTCAGTGGTTGAGTGCCCCGACTTCAATCCCTGGTACTCCAAAAAAGAAAAGAAACTGCAGTTTGTTTTCAAGTACACAGAGTAAAACCAAGTATATGGACAACATGTTACAGTATGTAACCAGCAAAGGGCCCTGTACCCAATTAAATAATGCATTAAAATGACATATTATTAATGCATTCATTGCTTATATGACAACATCTGCTTCTAAAATAGTTGGCTTCCTATTCCTTCTAAACATTCTTACAATACTGTTTATGACATAAACTTAACCTTTTCAGTCCAACATACTTAAGACATTTTCACTATTTGTACTCATGGAATCTAAATGAAGTTTCAAACTCTTAAAACTACTACTCAGTAAGCTTAGCATATAATTTTACATCACATGTACACACAACACAGAGAATAAGAGAGTAAGGACCGTTCATGTTTGCAGAATTTATTCACTTATTCCATTTTTATAACAATACTTTAAGCAAGACAATGCTATTCAGGGCTCCCATTAAGAAGCAATCCATAATGCAATGAATACTCAAATTATTACAGGCTATTCAGGCCTCTGTTAGTTAAAACTATCAGCAGCTGTTAAAACTCAGACCCAGAAAGACAATAACCTGTAAATGCACTTTCATTACTAATTCATAAGATCAATCGTTTCCCTGGTCTCAGCCTTTGTTTTAATCTTTAATGTGTTTACAGACATTTTTCATTTACCCCCTTCATTTCACATTTTAGGTGGTTTCTATAATCCCAAAAGTAATACACAGTATGTTCCAACTCAAAACAACTATAGTTTATATAAGTCTAGAAGTGTTCTATTAAAGCTTAACTAAAAATGTATATTTATATACATATGTACATATATTCATATATAAATATACCAAATGCCTATAAACTGATTACTATTTACAGAACAAGACAAATGGTATCTGTAGTGATTGATTTTGTGTAGAATGTTCTATTAGAAACACAAAAATCTTAAATTACTCTCAATTTTGATGATTTCTTGCATTTGTAAAATAAAGTTTTACACATGTCCTACTTCACTGAGATAGCAGCTGATTTCTCTGTCTGCCAAGTATCACCACTGAAATGGAGATTTACCTACCCCTAAGGGGTTAGCAAAGTTCACACTCTGGTCTCAAGTTCACACAGCAGCATGTTTTATTTTCTTAGGACACTCAGAAACTGGATAATAAGGGAGAAGAGAAGACCATGCCTTTCACAATCTTGGATTCCCTTTCTTCAGGAAAGATTTCTAAAGGTTTTCCTATGCCCTTCCTGGATTCCCCAATCCAGCTTCAGAAGAGCTCACCTATCAAAAGCTCAGCTGTTTCCCCTTAAGGATCTGACCAGCCCCACTCCAGACTCCATGAAGCTCTCCCAACTATCCCCATGCTTTATTCATTATATGCACAAACAAATGTTGAATAAAATTACTTGTCTGTATTTGAGTGAGAGATACACCACTGGAATTCAAGTTGTTGCTGATAAAACCTAGATTGTGGGTTATGGTGATAGAATAAGTGAACTTAGTACAGTAGCTGACACAGAGTAACTACTTGATTAAATGAGCTATTTTCATTATTAGTTATCTTGGTGAGAACACGTAATTTTAGACTAACAGAACATAAAGGGATTCCAATAAATACTTTCAGTATTCAATCCTATCATTGCTTCATTTATTTCTTCTCTTGCTCCAACCAGGGAGAGAAACGACATAATTAGCAACCAGGAAACTACAGAATCAAGACCCCTCATTGTTACAAGGCTTCCAGACAAATCTAAACCACCTCACTAAAAGTCACTGGTGTTATCAAGTCTTGGGAGACAGAGAAGCCACCAGGATCCTCTGCCAGCTTCCTCCAAAGTCAAGGTTAAGATGTGCTGAGATTGACAGCTGTTTATCAGAGCTTCAAGAGAATTGTCATGACATCCTCCAGCCAATCAGCTCCCCACCTACTGGTTCCTGCTATTAATGTGGCTCTTGCCATCACAGCTTTCACAGGAAGCCACTTCATGGGGAGAAGGGCAAATGTTGACAGCAGATGCAGTGTCCGTGCAGCATGCCACAGGAAACTGAAGCCTTTGAGGCAGGACTAAATACCTGGTGCCTGGTCAACCTCAGAAGCCTACCACATACACACCACATGTGGGCACTAGTAATGTCACAGAGGGAGAAGGAAGAACATGGTTTAACTACTGAGAATACCTGTACCCTGAGAACAGCAGTTCTCAATTGAAACCTCAGCCTGAAAGAAGATGTTTACAGAGAGAAGGTGATACTCCAGACTAAAGGTGGGATACCTGGTCCTGCAAGTGTCCTGTGGTCATTGGTTTATTTTTGTTGTTCTTGTTCACCAAAAAGAAACCGCAGTGATTATTCTGCATGCCACTAGTGACCTTACAAATAAAAGAAGGCAACTGATTATGAGATTAAGTTTCCATTCCTTTCTTCCTCCCTTCAATTGCCATTGCCTAAATCTCCCATGCCAGGCACTCTAACACACAGGACAAAGAAACAAAAGTCAGGACTCGCACCCTCATGGTGCTCACAGTCTAGAGGGGAAGAATATAAAACCTATAAATGTCTTGACTGCCAGCTTCAGTAAATTCTAACTAATAGTAACTGTTGCTGTAATATTTCAGCAGTAACAAAAATGTAGTGATGACTAAAGTATTTACAGCCTCTTGTTAAAATTGTTAGTATTATTAGCATTTGCTTTTTATTAAGTAGATGTCCCCAGGGTTGAAGTAAAAACGCTCAAAGACGAAACATTTACAACTGTAAACTAGGCACCTCACCAGTACCCTGGAAATAGTGCAGGACCTTTAAGTCTTCACTCCTAACACTCCATTGACTCCAGAATGTCACTAACCCCAGTGACAACCTAACTCTCTACTCCCCCCTGGTCCATTGAACCATAAGGCAAACTACTCTGCACAGGGACACGGGCAGACCAAACATGTAACTCTATATACAATGTGTGATCATCTTAACTATACTTATTGTTAAGGGTGTGTATTCATATGAACAATGAATAATCTGCTACTTAGTGCCAGCATTTGCAGATTATCTGCCTTTTGATTTGGATTTAATCTGCACTTTCAGATGCACAACCTACATTTTACAAATATTCACAACCTGCATTTTACAGTTGGAATTTCAACTTTTTTTTATATATCTTCCAGAGAAGAATTCTCTCTAATTAGAAGACTGTGGTATACCTGTAGCCAGTGTAAACTTTCCTCATTATTACCAGCTTTTTCTGACAATGTTTGTAAATCATATGACTTTTTAACTAAATTTTCCCTTATTATCTTATTTTTAAAATGAATAGAAATGGAGAAAATAGAAATGCTGATTCTAGTTTTTGAAAAGCAGCAGCATTGCTTTGTAATTTAACACAAGTGGGGTCAAAAATGAAAATGATTATAGGATGTCAAAACCAGGAAACCTTTGGCATCACTGTATGCACACAAACAACAACGCTCAATTGTGATGGCAAAGGATAAAATTAGAGAGTAGGTGAAAAATGACTTTAAAAAGAAAGGCATGATTTGAGATTGTATTTTTAGTTCTCTGGGATTAACACTCCTCACTTGCTGAACATACGTCTCCCATTTGATATTTGCATATTTAGTATTTTACATAGTTAACTTTCATATACTTTTTCAGGAATGCATTATGTGAGTAAATAAAAGACTGCTTGCATCACATGAAACAGATGCTAATCATGAGCAAACTGTAAATATACACATATTAGCTACCATGAAAGTTGTTATTTTTTACATATTATATATGTAGCGTGTCTCCTGTAGCCAGTGAGCACTTGAAATGTGGCTGATATGACTAAGAAACTAAATTTTAAGTTTTATTTTGATTACATAATTTAAAGAGCCACAGTGGCCAGTAGCTACTGTATTTGATAGTGCAATGGAGAGTTTGGTCTTCCTGTAACAATTAGCCTATGAACACATATCTAAATGGGAAGAAACTGAACAGGTAACAAGTGAAATAACTGGAGAACATCTCATCTGGAGCCACACACATTAGTCCCAAGACAGCTGTTGGTAAAAGAGGAAGAACATCTAAGGCTGAAGGGGACCCTGACCTAGTTACTCCATAGCCATACATCTCTGACCAGGTCACTTGATGGCACCAAATCTTATGTTTCATTTCCACATACAGCAAGGATGCTAACATGACCTCAGTGGGTTGTGATGATGGCTGCTAGCTGATGTGAAATGGAAGACACAAAGGCAGCACTTCACAAGTACTCAGCTGAGCCCAGTGTCTCACTAACTGTGTCACTTGCAGTTGGGCATTTGCTATTTGGTCAGGTGGGCCATCTGCTTCCCAGCTTACACATTATAAATTGCCTTTTCTTTTTATTTATTTATTTATTCTAATTTGTTTTACATGACAGCAGAAAGCATTTCAATTCATAGTACACATATAGAACACAATTTTTCATGTCTCTGGTTATACACAAAGTAGAGTCACACCATTTGTATCTTCATACATGTACTTGGGTAATGATGTCCATCTCATTCCACCATCTTTCCTACCCCCATAACTCCCCCCTGCCCCTCCCTCCCCTTTGCCCTATCTAGAGTTCCTCCATTACTCCCATGCTCCCCACCATCTCTATTATGGATCAGCATCCACATATCAGAGAAAACATTTGGCATTTGGTTTTGGGGATTCAATTACTTCATTTAGCATAATATTCTCTTCCACCCATTTACCTTCAAATGCCAGGATTTTATTCTCTTTTAACAATGAGTAATATCCCATTATGTATATATACCACAGTTTCTTTATCCATTCATCAACTGAAGGGCATCTAGGATGGTTCCATAGTTTAACTATTGTGAATTGAGCTGCTATAAATATTAATGTGGATGTGTCCCTGTAGTATGCTGTTTTTAAGTCCTTTGGGTATAAATTGAAGAGAGGGATAGTGGGTCAAATGGTAGTTCCAATCCAAGTTTTTCAAGGAATCTCCATACTGCTTTCTAGATTGGCTGCACCAGTTTGCAGTCCCACCAGCAGTGTATGAGTGTGCCTTTTCCTTCACATCCTCACCAACACTTGTTGTTGTTTGTATTCTTAATAGCTGCCATTCTGACTGGAGTAAGATGAAATCTTAAGAATAGTTTTGTACAAATCGCCTTTTCTAAAATGGACCAGGGGCTGACAAAATTAAGCACAAAAAATTAATGATCATGATGATCACCTTGAGTCACTGAGGACATAGTTCATGTATATATGTCATCATCTGTTTTACAGTAGATGATACATTTGAAATAAATTTCTCAACCAAAATTGTTTTTTAAATGTTTACACTCTGTTGATTGAGAAGGCTTCAATGACATAGTAAGTTTATTATTTGGAACAAACATTAAACTCAAGTTAAATAAGGTACTTTGGCCTGGATGGAAAAGAAGGAAAGGGCTGGTGAAAAGTATGAGACCAAAAATATATCTGTAGGAATATGAAGCTCTCTTTCCTTTCAGAGACTTTACCCTGATACACTGATTATTAGAATTATTACAGGGTTTTCTGAGGCCCAAACCTGACACAAATTTTAGCATTAAAATAGTACTGCCATATCAATATGTTATCCTGTTTTACTCCATATATGTAGTTATTTATTTTCCAAACCTTTCTAAATTCTAATTTATTGAACAGCTATTCTAGGCAGACATAGAGCTGGGTTCTTTCCATAGTTTATCAATGGCCCTTATACCACCCTGCAAGAAGTTCTGATGACGACCATTGCAAAAGAGAAGGTTATGAAATGTACCCCAAATCACACAGCTACGAAGTGACACAATCCTGCTGGCAGTCCTCTCTCCTTCCACTATTCCACAGTACCTCTTTGATAAAAGAACTAATGGTGTGCAATTAACCTCTAACCCAGCTTTCTGTGTGGGAATTCTTACACTTGTAAAATTCAACCTATAGAGGCAAAAATGAAGGAAAATCAGAAATGACACAGAAAATTTATGAACATGAATATTTAATCTCTATTCCATTAGCAACCGTTGATTGTAGAACAATTTTTAATGAATTGGATGGAGGGAAAATTCATTTCATTAACCTTTCATATAAAGGTATTATTATTGAACCAAACAGGCCACTGTACTTGCAACTCAGTTCGATGTTAATTAGATTACAGGCATGAGGCTTTAAATCAAAGGAAAACAAAAGGAGCCATCAGCAAGCTTCTCAGCCAAGGCTTGCCTGCTTGCTGGCTGGCTACAATACAATTTGCTGTGCTTCTTTTATCTTCTGATATTTTCAAGTGAGTTTTCTCTTGCTTCTATTTGCTGACACTTTATATTAAAAATGAAATAAAATAAAACCTTGAGAATCAGCAGAGAACACATTCTTCCTGTGGCAATGTGTTTTACCTGCCCAGCTGGGAGTAATCATTCCTCCTTCTTCTATTTCTTACTTTTTTTTGTACTGGTCTGTCTTATTGTATGCCGAAAGCACATGTAAGAGATCGGGGGCTATTTTAGAAAACACTGTTATTTAGTTTGGAACCCAGAGTCAGAGGACCAAATGGCCTAAACAGAATGTTCTAACCAAATCTGCAGCTGTGAATTGTTTTTCTGTTCAGTGTTGGCTTTTGGTATGTTCAGAATCAATTTCTAAAGGAAATCTGCTCTCAGTTCTCATTGTTTCATATCATATCAGCCTTTTCTATTCCCCAAATTAGTTATAAACAAAATCTTTCAAAAGTGTTACTAAGGTGACACACTTATGAGAAAATTTAATCATATTTTAAAAAGGAATCAGAAATTTGATAAGAAATTAAAGATGAAATGCCAACCAGGAGTTAAATAACTAAGTAGGTGTCACTTTCTAGCACTGGAGAGATTCCCAACGTTAGAGTTCATGTCAGATTATAAAGTGTGCCTACATCATCTGGAGTTTCTCTTCTAAACTTTAAAAATAAACAATGAAAGAAGTCTGCAGCCCCTCGAGCCACAGTTCTGAACTTTCCATATCTCATGCTCTCTTTCCGTGGGTGTGGCATAGGAAGTGTGTAATGTCATGCCAAGAAGAAAACCAGGGAATTTCCTGAACATGCTCCAAGAAATCATCTGGTTTCAGCATGAGTTCTGTGCCCTTGCCCTACCAATCTTCCCTCCACCCCAGAACACGGAGAACGTGTGCTTCCACACACACGTCTGGTTCTGGGGAATGCAGTAAGACCAGAAGCAAAATGGAAAAACCGAATGGTGGGCCCAGAACAGCAGATTAGGAAACACACTGACGCCAACCACGTGGGAATTAAAGCAGCCTGATTCTCACTGTTGAAAAAAAACATGGCATCGTGCCTACCATAATGTAGCTATACCCAAACCATACCAGATTAGTGGAATCCACTCCTTCCAGAAGCAGTCTATGAAAAGCATATGCATCGGTGCTGTACAGTGGGGTCATAGGTGCGATGTGTGAGGCTTCCTTGGGCAGATGAAAGTCTACCATGGTGGTTTACCCCTTGGGTCGACTCTCTGACTACCAACTCTTACTTTTTTATTCAAATTCTAATCCATAGCATTGTACCAGGGAGAAGCACAAAGCCACCCATCTTCTACAATGTCAAAGTTACTTAGTTTTGGGGTCAGAATATTTTTTAATAAATGAACTTTATTTTTGGAGCAGTTTTAGATTCATAGTGAAATTGAGCAGTAAGTACAGAGAGTTCCTGCAAACCACTTCTTGCTCACGCACGACCATCCTGCACCACAGTGGAACACTCCTTATCATCTGGGGAGAAATATTTTTTATATAAAAACGACAGAACAAAATGAAAAGATCACACAATATTTGAAAACAGAAAATATAAAGAAATGCTCATCTCCACTCCTCCCCAACCCAAATCCTTTCTGACTTTAGGTATTTGGGAAACATAGTTTGTGAAATGCTGCCTACACCACTAGCAACCATAGCTTTATTAACTGCTTCCATTGTTGACCAGCAGTAAGATCCCCAGGGCAGGTGCATGTGGGAGAGGGACATGAACAGGGTGGCAGGAGCAACCTGAGAGGGCAAGGCTGAAAGGAAAACATGTATGACTAAAAACACTTGCATGAAGAATTCCCTAGAGTTTTTCCAAATGGTAAACTTCCCAACCTACCTCTTTTCCCAACTTTTTCCACCAAATACAATGAACTATACCCTCAGGGCGTCTTTCTGAAGAGTAAACCAGCAACAGAGTTCCTGTTTGGTTTTAGTTTTTTGTTTTGTTTTGTTTTTCTCTCTCATCTGTTTTCACCCAGCTTGACTCCAAAGACAGGCACTCCCTGAGTGCACTGAAGGGCACCAAGAAAAGCCTTCTCCTTTTGGTCAGAGAAAGGGGACTCCTACGGGTCAGGAGGAATGGCGAAAGCCCTGTGATTTTAAAATCTCTGTCCACTCTCTCCCAGCCCACACCCCAGGTAGGCAGTGGTGGCTGCTGGGCAGGGGCCTGCAGTTCCGAGGAAGAGGACCTCCTCACTGGCCCATGCAGTTGTGGTCTCAAGAGTGCAATGCCTTCCCCGCTCTCTCTTGTCCCCCTCACTGCTGGATGTAGTCACAGGATCACAGGGCAGCACAGGGAACTGGAGTCCTAGCTGCCAGTGGTAGACAGGGAAGGGGCAGGTAGAGAGCTGGAAAGTGTCAAGAGAGGACCTAAAGAGGGAGCTTAGGAAAGTCATCCAATACGGTGCCACAGGCGTTGAGCACTAAGCTACAGGAGAGACCAGCACTCAGTCCCCGAGGGGCCAGCACATGAAGATCAGGTCCGAGTACAGCAATGCATTTCTGAAAACAAGAGACATTGGAACTAAAGTCCACTAAGTAGGAACTGTAGGCTGAATCTAGCCAGGTCAATTGTTAAAACAAGCGAAATAATAACTACATTCTTCTTAAACTGTAAATAAGATGTACAGACTCATAAGAAAATACCAAAACATCCAAGATATAAACCACAATTACTTGACCTATGAAGAGCTAGGAAAATCTCAACTCACAGGAGATCAGACAACTAACATATAAATGCAGAGAAGACACAGAGATGAACATGATCACAAGATTTTAAAGTGGTTATTATAACCGTGCTCCAATAATAGGGGCAAATGCTCCTATGCAAACTGCAAGAAACACTCAAGAGAGAAAGAAAAGATACCGAGAAAAATTCTAACATCAAAACATAACAGGAAGGGGCTGGGGTAGGGCTCAGTGGTAGAGCACTGTGCAGCATGTGTGAGGCTCTGGGGTTTATTTTCAGCACCACATGGAAATAAATAAACAATAAAGGTCCATCGACTACTAAAAATAAAATAAAACAAAAACATAACAGGTTGGATAAAATATTATGGGATGGGCTTAGTAGCAAGATGAAGATGACAGAGAAAGGAAAGGGAGAAGACGGATGGAGCAAGAAAATTTTAAAAAATTATGACTAAAATTTTCCTGCATTTTCCTGAAACCTAAAGATGCAAGGAACTCAGCAAACTCCAAACAGGATGAACCCACAGAAGTGCATGCCAAGCCAATCTACAGTCCAACTAGTGAAGCTAAAGATAAAGAAAAACAATTTGAAAGCAGCCACATAAAAGTCACATTTACAAAGAAGGGGAAAATAACTCAAATGATCAAATGATTGGTTTTTTTAAAAATATTTTTTAGTTGTTTATAGATCTTTATTTTATCTATTTGTACGCAGTGCTGAGAATCGAACCCCGTGCTTCACACAAGCCAGGCAAGTGAGCTATCGCTGAGCCCCAGCCCAGCCCCTGTGTGTGTGTGTGTTTTAAAGAAAGCACAGAGGCAGTAGAAAAGTATTTTTGAATTGCTGAAAGCACTGTCACCCAGGAATACTACATCCAGTGATAGCATCCTCTGGGAATCATGATGGAATAAAGACATGAGATGAGGGGCTGGGGATGTGGCTCAAGCGGTAGCGCGCTTGCCTGGCATGCATGTGGCCCGGGTTCGATCCTCAGCACCACATACAAACAAAGATGTTGTGTCTGCCGAAAACTAAAAAAAAATATAAATATTAAAAAAAAATTCTCTCTCTCTCTCTCTCTAAAAAAAAAAAAAGACATGAGATGAATGAAAATTAAGGGAATAAGAAGACCTGCTACAAAAGAAAAGCTAAGAAAGGTCTTCAGACACAAGAGAAATACTAGAGGAAAAAATGGCAATGCAGGAAGTCTAAATAAAATAAACAGATGGCAAAAGAACTTTCAAAAGAGATAATATATGCCCATTTACAGCCAATATGATTATATTACATAGATAATCCCAAAGATTTGGCAAAAAAACTCCTAGAATTAATAAATGAATACAGTAAGGTTAGTGGATACAAGGTCAACATATAAAAATCATCTGTATTTCACACTAGCAAGGAACAGTTAGAAATGGAAATTTTAAAAACACTAGCTTCAAAAAATGAAATAGTTAAATGTAAATCTAACAAAAATGTGTATAGGATGTTCACACTGAAAACTAAAAAAATTCTCACTTAAAAAAAATCAATGAAGACCTTACATAAATAGGGAAATAGCATGTTCATGAACTTAACAACCGAATGTAATTATAATGTCAATTCTCCCCAAAGCAAAGTAATGCCACTAGATTCAACACAATCCCAGTGAAAATCAAACAAGGTCTTCATGTATATATATAGAGACAACTAAGTATTAAAAAACATGGAATCGAGCATGGTGGGGAACTCCTGTGATCCTAGGAACTTGGAAAGCTGAAGCAGAAGAATCACAAGTTCCAGAGCAACCAGGGAAACTGTGAGACCCTGTCTCAAAATAAAAAATAAAAAGGGCTGGGGATGTGGCTCGTAGTAGAGCACCCCTGGGTTCAACCCCCAGTAACACAAAAAAGGGAAGTGAAAAGACAATATTCAAAATTCCCATTTTGAATACTTGTAAGTCATATATGTAATAAGGTTCTAGCATCCAGAACCCTTACAACTCAACAACAAAAAGACAAACCCTAAGGATCAGAAGAGACTTCTTTCCAAAGAAGATATACGAATGGCCACAAACACATAAGACCCTCAACACCAGTACCCAGGAGAGAAATGCAAAGCAAACTCCCAACGAGATACCATTTCACACCCACCAGGATGGGAATAATTTAAATTTTTTAAATTAAAATGGGGCCAAAAGGTTGGCAAGGGTGTGGAGAAATTGGAAACTTCATACATTACTGTGGGAACATAAAACAGTTTAGTCATGTACAAAACAGCGTGGCAGTTAACCCTAGAGGGGTTAGAGTGTAGATTGGTGGTAGAGCATGTGCTTAGAATGATATTTCTGATACCCAATGCAAAAATAAGTAAGTAAATAAACATAGAATTACCTTACAAACCAGCAATTCTGGCCCCAAGTATATCCCTAAAATAATTGAAAACAGGGAATCCAATACTTTTCACATTTACATTCATAGCAACATTATTCACAACATTCAAATGGTGAGAAATAATACAGTGTCCACCAGTGGATGAAAGAATAAATAAAATGGGGGCTGGGGATGTGGCTCAAGCGGTAGCGCGCTCGCCTGGCATGCGTGCGGCCTGGGTTCGATCCTCAGCACCACATACAAACAAAGATGTTGTGTCCGCCGAAAACTAAAAAATAAATATTAAAATTCTTTCTCTCTCTCTCTCTCTCTCTCTCTCTCTCTCTCCAAAAAAAAAGAATAAAATGTAGAATATACACATAGGTAAATATTATTTAGCCATAAAAATGAATAAATTACTGTTACATGCTGCATAAATGAAAGAACTCACACACAAAAGGTCACAAACATAGGACATTATCGGAGTTAGGTGCATCCATAGAAATGGAAACAGACTGGTAGTTGCCAGGGATTAGACAGATGAACTGGAAACTCAATGGGTACAGAGCTTTCTCTTTTGAGGTGATGAAATGTTTGAAACCAGACAGAACTGGTGCTAAAATTTGGGTCCTGAATGTCCATGTCCCCAAAGGCCCATGAATTAAAGGAAGTAGTAAAACCTTTAGGAGGTTGGGCTAGTGAAAGGAAGTTAGGTCAATGTGGGGGGGACATGCCTTTGAAAAGGACACCAGAACCCCAACTCCTCCACATCCTCCCTCTCTTTTGCTTCCCTCCCACCATGAGATGAACAGCCTCCTCTGCCACATGCTCCAGCCATGATATACTGTGCCACATAGATCCAAAGCAACAGGACCAAGTTGCCATGGACTGAAAACTCTTAAACTATAAGCCACATAAAGCTTTCCTCCTTTTCAGTTTATTGTCTGAATTATTAAGTCATAGTGACAGAAAGCAGACCAATGCAGATGGTATTTGCACAATATTGTGAATGTACTAAATGCCACTAAATTGTTCACTTTAAAATGGTTATTTTTTAAATTTTTTTAGTTATACATAGACATTATATCTTTATTTTGTATTATTTATTTATTTTATGTGGTGCTGAGGATCCAACCCAGTGCCTCACATGTGTGAGGCAAGCACTCTACCACTGAGCCACAACCCCAGCCCTAAAATGGTTAATTTTATGTTGTATGAATTTCAACATTAAAAAAATAATAAAACAAAGCACAACCCATAAAGAAAATTTGATAAATTAGACTTTCTCAAAATTCAAAGATTTTGCTCTGTGAAAGACATGTTAAGAAGATAAAGCATCAACATACAAATTAGAAGATATTTGCAAAGCATATACTTGAAAGAGGATACATACCCATTATACATAAAGAACTCTGAAAATTTAATGGTTAGAAAAATACTTTTTTCTTTTTAATTGGCAGGAAATTTGGGCACTTCAACAGAGAGGACACTTGGATGGCAAACAAGTACATAAAACACTGTTCAATTAAGAAAATGCAGGGTTGGGGCTGTGGCTCACTGGTAGAGCACTCGCCTAGCACGTGTGAGGCACTGGGATTGATCCTCAGCACCACATAAAAATAAATAAATAAATAAAAATTTAAAAAACAAAATGGAAATAGAAAGCAATGTAATATTACCACTATGTGTCTATTAGAATAGCAAACAAACAAACAAACAAAAAATAATGATAATATCAAGTATTGATGAGAATCAGAGTAACTGGAACTCATATACTGCTAGTGGAATGAAAATTTTTAGAAACAAATTGTTTTTTTCTCACTAAGTGAAATTTAGACTTATCTGTGATCTGGCACTCCCATTCCTACGTATTTATCATAGAAAAATAACAACTTATGTTCATGCAAAATCTCTACATAAATGTTTACATCAGCTTCATTCATAATTTTCTCCTTCAAATGTCCTTCAGTGGGTGAGTGGATAAACATGCTTTATGCATACAATGGAACAGTACTCAGCCACAAGAAAGAATAAGCTATTGATGCCTGCATCAACTCAAAGGCATGATGGTGTGGTGTCAAAAGAAGACATGTTGTATTACTTCATTTATATGACATTTTGGAAAGACAAAAGTATAGTACTCAGGGCAGGGGTTGTAGCTCAGTGGAAGAGTGCTTGCCTAGCATGTGTGTGGCACTGGGTTCTATCCTCAGTACCAATAAAAATAAATAAAATAAAGGTATTGTGTCCATCTATCATTAAAAACATTATATATATTATTATAAATATTATATATCATATAATACAAAATCTCTACATATATATTATATGTAGAATCGGTGTGAGGCACTGAGATTTATATATACATAGTACTCAGTGGTTGCTGGGGCCAAGGGGAAGGGAAAGCCTAACAATAAAGGGAGTTCTGGAGGTATTGGAACTCTTCTTCTGTTTCTTTTTTTTTTAATTTATTATTATTTTTATTTATATATAACACCAGAATACATTACAATTCTTATTACACATATAGAGTACAATTTTTCAGATCTCTGGTAGTATACAAAGTATATTCATACCAATTCGTGTCTTCATACCTGTACTTTGGATAATAATGCTCATCACATTCCACCATCATTAATAACCCCATGCCCCCTCCCTTCCCCTCCCTCCCCTCTGCCCTATCTAGAGTTCATCTATTCCTCCCATGTTCCCTCTCCCTAGCCTCCTTATATCAGAGAAAACATTCGGCAGTTGTTTTTTTTGTGACCGGCTAACTTCACTTAGCATTATCTTCTCTAACTCCATCCATTTACCTGCAAATGCCATGATTTTATTCTCTTTTAATGCTGAGTAATATTCCATTGTGTATATATGCCACATTTTTTTATCCATTCATCTACTGAAGGGCATCTAGGTTAGCTCCACAGTTTAGCTGTTGTGAATTGAGCTGCTATAAACATTGATGTGGCTGTGTCCCTGTAGTATTCTGTTTTTAAGTCCTTTGGGTGGAGACTGAGGAGAGGGCTAGCTATGTCAAATGGTGGTTCCATATCTTAATTCTAGTGGTAGCTGAACGAATAAATGTGTTAAAATTCAAAGACCTATATGCACACAAGTCAATTTGACTGGGAAGATCAGGGAAATAATGGTGACAGTTGTCCAACTTTGGGAATGTACTTAATGGCACTGAATGGTATGTGTGGAAATGGTAAATTCTGTGTCACACATATTTTTTCATGGCACTGGCCTGCAACCTTGTTATTTTTACCAATGAGTCAGTTGAGAGGCAGATGCTTGTTACAATGGAAGACTAAGAACAAAGACTCCTTTCCTCACATGTATCCTTTGAAGCGCTGGCAGCTCTATGACAGCAAGGTCAAGGCACATGCTCAGAGCTTTCTGACTGACTTCTTGGCAAGTTTGTTTAACTTTTTATTTTTCAAATCTGATGTTGTTACACACATTTAAACCACTTGCAAATTTCTCCAAATTGGGTCAAATATAAACCCAGATAAAGCCAAGGAAGATAAACCTATAAACAACCATCCAGGCCTGTCAGGTTTATTTTTTGTTTTTTTGTTAGTTTAATTAAGGTGTTTTTAAAAACAAAATAATGGGGACTGGGGTTGTGGCTCAGCATGTGCGGGACCCTAGGTTCTATCCTCAGCACCACATAAAAATAAATAAATAAAATAAAGCTTTTGTGTCCAATTGCAACTAAAAAATAAATATTAAAAAAACCCAAAATATTGTTTTGGGCATTCAGTGAAAAGACTATATAACAACACAATGATGTGCTTTGTATAAAATAAATAACAAAACCATGGTGGAGGAAAATCATTTTTTATGTGAACATCATTTTCATATAAATGCATATTTTACATAAAAAGACAAATTAAATTATGAGATTATTAATAATGGATAGAAATGTATATTATCTCATTATTCACAGATTCTGTATTTGTGAATTTGTCTAAATACTAAAATTTATTTGTAGTTCTCAAATCAATTGTGGAAAATTTGAGTTTTGGGTTCCACATATCCCCCGCTGAGGTCAAACAAGCTGATGTTCTGCCTTCTTGTTTCAGCTCTCACACTGAAAACCAGTGTCCTTTTGTGGTGACTTTCACTTGGCAATGAAATGCTAACAGGAATTCTTAAACCCAAGAAGTCCATCGTGGGCCTTACGAAGTACATGTGAGGTAAGCTTTATTCAGACATGAGCTATAGTGCTCTTGGCCATGAGCTCAGTGTTAATGAACCAACAACATGTATTTAATCAGATAACATTAAACAGAAGCACACATAAAATAAGATTTTGTAAGCCAGACGTGGTAGGGCATGCTACAATCTCAGTGACTGGGGAGGCAGAGGAAGGAGGATTGCAATGTTGAGGCCAGACTAGGCAATTCAGACCATAGACCTTGAAAATAAAAAGTAAAAAGGCTGGAATGTAGCTCAGTGGTAAAGTGGCCCTGGGTTCAAACTCCAGTATCACAAAAACAAAAACAAAAACTTGGTTTTGTATTGATCAGCTGATAAAAATGAAAAGTGACTGAGGATCACAGGAACCGCACCCTGCGTTTCCCCTAGGAGCAGTGGTTCAGTATTTCCTAACTCAGTTTTGTAGACAGAATATAACCAGCAAGCATGACAGGAATCAAACTGTATGCTTTAAACAAAGGCAAGGAAAACCACTCTCCCCTTGTTCAGACTCCCAGTGAAGTGGCCACTGTGCAGGGCCTGCCAGCCATGGCCTCTCTCAGGGGTCCAGCACAGGAAGCAGCTGTAAGTAGCAGTTCAATGATTAAAACTAACCACACAGTGACTTGTCATTAAAAGTGCCTCCCAGTTCACCAACCCTCTTGAGGTGTTTTAAAGACTTCACTCTGTCTTTAATAAACACCTGCAAGACAGTTCTGTGCTAGATATCACCATTGAAAATTCAAGGAATAGGAGTTAGACATACTCATGTCCCTGGGCTACCTAGTGTTCATCTGTGGTCAAGAAACAAGCAGTAAACAAATACCCAGACACCCTCCCGCCCCAAAAAAGAACTGTAAAAGTTTAATAATGAAACAAAACATGTATATAATAAAGTATAATTGGGAAGTAAAGATACCTTATTTAAAAAGATGTTCAGAAAAGTTCCCATCTAAGCTGAGGGCGAGAGTGGTACAAAGTCAACCAAGAAAACAGCACTGCAGGAAGGGGGGCAAAGGCCTGAGACTGCAAATGGCATGGGATTTCCAGGGGATGCTGAGAAAGACAGTGCATCGGGAAAGGATGGCGTGAGATGGTCGTTTAGTTCTCACAACCACCTTGGAAGACAGTCTTTAGATGGGTTTCTCTTTTTAAACATGGGGCTGAGTTCAGAGAGGTAAAGAAACTTGCTCAAGTTGCACAGCTAGTAGCCAAGAATTCAATCTCAAGGCAGATGGATTCCAACATCTGTGTTCTTTACCTATAGCATACTGCCTCCTGTTTGTTCCCTGCTGGCCTTTGACTCACCCCCAATGACTCCTACCAACTGTGTATGTTAATATATATCTCTACACATATATATAACATAATATATATGAGAAAAATAAGTAAAGCACAGAAACCTAACAAACAGGATCTGAGTCAGTGAGTCCCGTTGAGATCTGCCGTCTCTCAGTCAGTGTACACGCCAGGATCTGATGCACTTCTACAGTCACCGCATACTGCTGACACGTGTTCAGTAATTACATTATCATCCCCATTACATCTCTATAACCCCTGCGTGCCAGGGCTTTCTCTCAATCACAAGCTAAAATTGCTTTCCTCTATGAGACATGAAAAGAAAATGGCTTTTATTTTACAAAAATGAGGTAAAGAGAGGGTAAAGTTCATGATATCTTCTCCTTGGCCATTACAGTTGTCCTAACAAGCAGTTCTGTTTTGCACATATTATTTACAGGCACTTTAATCCCAAATGTTCTGTGCCAGGGACTCAGGTTTCCCATTTTCTCCCTTTGTTTTTGTTTTCTTAGATAGTTATTTATGTGACTGTCCTCCTAACTAAATGGACCAATCTGGGCATAAACCATTTTCTCATTTTCTCTGCTTATAGGAAGGAATGGTTTATTTCAGCACTGCAGATAACATCTTGAGGTCTCAGGAGGATGACAAATTGAAACAGTCTCTTTCTTGCCTAACATTTCTTACCCAAGAGTCAAGTCATGATGTTGAGGAACAAATCTCTTCTCCTGACAATTTGCACTTATTTTCTTAATAGCTCTGCTAAGATTCAATGAATTTTAGTTTGCTTAGAGACTACTTAGTGCCTGCCAACAGGCGCAGGAAGCTTTTATTCATCAGCATAATGGTGCTATTGGTGACACTTTCTTATGAAATTATGACAGCAATTCCAAAAAAGAGAAAGCAGAGATGGGGCAAATGAATTCTCTTTCAAAAGAAGAAGAAGAAGAAGAAGAAACTATCAGAATAGCATAGATGTTCCTATATAACTAGAAACTGAATAAATTATTTTGATTCAGAAATTGTATTCAGGTATGATATCAACAGAGTTTAAATGACCTATTCCTAGGATTCTCTATATTTTGCAAAATCATTTTAAATCAAGCACAACTACCAAATACCACTGCATAATTCTATTAATAACTCACTCTTCACAGTGCTGCATATAGACAGTAATATTTACTGGCAGCTGACACCTCCAGATTTATGGCTTTCTCTGACCCACTGGGGCCCCTGCATACTTTATGACAGGTAGCTTTTGTGCCACAAGGAGGTGATTCTGCAGCTTTTGCAAAGATCACAAATTGCTAATATCATTCTGTCACTTAAGATCTCTTTCTGTAAAACATACACATTGAAACTTATTACTTTCTAGTATTTGTCGACTAATTTTAAATGGCCAAATCAATGATTCTATATTTTTAACAAAAGTCATGCTTGGCACTTTTTCTGTAACTATTTCAGCTTTTATCAAGAGTGTGTTCTCTAACATGCACTAATAATTATAATAAAAAAGAATATATTTTCTACTTACTATATACTAATGTATTCAGTGCTTCAGTGATACACAGAAATAGATAATTAATCTCAGTCAAAGTGCAGCTAGTCAACGTGGGGACACACATAAGAGCTGCACATTAAGAAATTACAGAGTTGTTTCAAACCAATGTAAGAATAAGTGCTATAAAAATTTAATGTGAGCTTTCCCCAACTCACAAAAGAATTGTTATAAAACTTCATTTTCAAGTCAGTTGTTTACAATGTTTTAAGTATTTTTCCATTAAAAGATTATGCTTTCAAGAGTGGTGATATTCTCTAGCCAGTCCACAATGGCCTCAATCATGGAAAATGTCAGGGGATTATATGATCAACAATATTATAGAAATGAAAAAAATGGAAGTGACATTGGCTATTAGGGTACAAGTACTTTCACACAATTAATCTTATTTAGTTTTAATAATACTGCAAGGTAGATTATTATGTCTTCCTTTAAAGGTAAGGACCCTGAGGCTGATAGAGGTTAAGTAACTTGCCCAAGGTAATAGATTGTAAATGACAGAAAAGAGATTCAAAAGCAGAACTGTCTCTGAAGTCAAGACTCTGCTCCTACAGAACAAAATTTTCCTTTTCAAACAGCATTTAGAAGGGACTTTTTTCCCACATTCCAAATGGGAATGTCAGGAATATATTTGGTAACCCCAAAGATTCTGCAATGCAGATATTGCTTCCATATCTTTGTGTCTTTGGTATAGTGTTTGACATAGAACAGGTACCCCATGATCACTGAATGAACAAAATTACAGAAAATGAGTTCCTCAAAGGCAGGGCTCATTGTGAATTCATATGTATACACATGTGGCCTAACACAGATACATAATCTATCCATCAATAAATATTTTATTAACCAAAGAACTCCATCCCATTTCTACACTTCACAGTCTGGAAATTTTTTCCAAATACACAATCTTGGCCACTTTCAAATTCATTACTTAAATTCAGTATCGTTCAAACTCTCTCTCTGTTCCTTGTTCCTTCCTTTCTTCAATGCTGAAATCCAAAGAGAATAAATCCCTATTTACATCTTCTATGTTGCTGCTCCTGCTCCCAGCGAGGACGGAGATGAATTTAACCTAGGACGCTTTACCCATAAGGCGCTTGGATCTCTGATTTTGAAAAAGATGCACTGCCCCTTGGGGAGAAATTATCCGAACTAATATCAAGGAAGTGGATTTATCCTGTCCAGAGGAAATGCAAATGAAACTGGGCTGCATCAACTTTCTGAAACTATACTTCTAAAGCAAATTAAGAAACTCATTTCAAATTGTTTGAAAGGAATGTTGGCTGACACTTGCAAATGAATCTTCTACAGAGAAGCAGCTCTGATTCCGCAGCTTATCATTTCAAATGGTCTTAGAGATGAATATTCAGATCTCACATTAATTTTTAATGTAATAGAATCCCAAATGCTTAAAAACTAGGTTCCACTTCATAATCTGTCATCCTTTCTACATTCTTTCAGGATACATTAATTTTTTAACACGTTCTTTTAACTTAGCTCCTAAGATACATTTTTAACCACTACAAGTTCAAAAATGATGCACAAAGCCCCTCATTTAATTGATATCTTCTGTAAAGAGTCCTTGTTAAGTATAAAATTACGACCATAATTAAATAAAAATATAGAAGTAATGGAAATAGAGGTTCTGAATTTCTCACATTAGAAGTCCTTAGGGAAAAAAAAAGTCCTATTGTTTTCTTAAGCTCTTGGATGAGTATATTCAATATTCTTTACCAACTATGTTGATTATGTTTGAGCTTATCCCTGAATATTATTAATGGCAAATGTTAAACTAGAGAATATCTCGTAATATTGATAAGCAGTCTCTAAAGACATGGCTCAGCAATTTCATGTATATACTTGGTGAAACAAGTGGAGAACCAGCAGGACTTTCAAAAAAGAACAACAAAATATTCATCCCCTTCAGCACAATTGGCTCAGAGCAATGAAACAGAAATACTTGTTTTTAAAACATACTTTATATCCACATTTTAATGCCTAATTAATCCTAATAATTAAATGCAACCACTAGCCACATTCTTCGCAAGATCTCTTTTTTATTTCCATAAACTCTGGAATTTAATGGAAATCATTGTGTCATTATGGCTAGGGTAATAAATGCCTATTGGTCAATAAGCTCTGAACCTTAACAGGCAGTTAACTAATTCAGTTGGAAATAAGACCAATAGTTCTAATGGCCTCTAATTTCACTGCAAGAGTCCACCCTTATGAACTATGGATAGTTTTCACGAGCTCTTCCTACAGCAGAGAACAACAATTTAAATGTAAAAAACATGCATTTGAAATTCAAGTGCTTCCACTGATTTCATTTGCCAGGGAGACCACAGATCAGAAGAGGTCTTTCCTTGAGAAATATTTAAGTGCAGTAAGGAGAGCCAATGCAAACAAAAATCAAACGATCTTAAATTGCAAGAGCCAATTTAGTCTATTTGAAAATAATTTAGATTTTCTTTTGCTTATTTGAAACCATCTGAATAATTCTTTTTAAAACTGGACAAGATGAACAAACGTAAATACACCTTGTAATAAAAACAAAAAGGGAGGTTTAGAAACGTGATCTCTTCCTGCTGCCTCCTCCTCCCCTAAGAGGAAAGGCCTATTGATTTCAACATAAATAGATATAACTTAGTGTTCAGATATCAGCACATGTGGAATCAAAACAACATGTGGGACATCAGGACCCACTCAGAAGCTCATCCCTTCACTGTTCCGCTCACACCAACAGCAGGGAGAGCTTTCAAGTGATGAGGTAACAATGTGCCTTTGCCCTGTGGCGCCAGCAGGTAAACGCTATATGAAATCAACTAGGTTATGCTCCTTGCCCTGCTAACATCCAGATCTGACGTGGTCACTGTCTCTAGCCACACTATGTCACAGCTATACCTATTTCCAAGAATGTCTCCTGAATTACACACTTGAACTTCTCATTCCAAATGACATTTAAGTTAAAAAGCATTTTGCATCCTAAATTTAAAATCCTTAATACTTACTCAGCACATACTTTTTATTGTGCAGAAAGCAATTAAAGTGAAGTTTTCTGACACAATTTGGTACCAGACTTTTGAAAATGTGTCACTATGTTTTCTAACATTCAGCTCAATCACAGTCCCATTTCCTCCAGAACATTTGGACTGATCCTCCCCCCGCAACATGACACCAGAGAGGGAGTAAGGGAACCTTGGGCTGACTCTGCCTTGTTACTGACCAGGTCAGTGAACACCAATTACTGTGCTTCTCTGGGCCTCAGTCCATCATTTCTAAAGTGAGGGACTGGGTTAGGTGATGTCTTACGTTCTTTACATCCACAGCCTTCTGAAATCCTATCTATGAAGTGCAATCTTCTTTGAGCTTTGTTTATAGAGTACTAACTACATAGGTATCCCAAACTTCTCCTTAAAGCTCCAAATTACACCTAATCACTATAATTCCAGCCTTGTGATTACCACACCTGATTTCACTTCAATGTCAATTTACCTTTTTTGCAAACATCTTTTTCCTAAAAAGAAAACCTAACATAAAAGTCTTGGGTAAGAAATCCACCGCCACCACCCTGCCAAAGCAGAGCAAGATTATCCTCTTAACAAAAACAGGTGTGATTGGCAAGAGGGGTGCGAGCCAGTCTATTTCATTCCATGTGTTAATGAACCACCTATTGCCAAATGGAACTCTTTCCTTAATTCCAGACCAGCACACACCATTCTCTGATGATGTAAAACGACAAAGTACTAATTAGAAGGAACCTAATCTGAGTCACAATTCTCATTAATTGGAAGTTACTACAGTAATTATTAACAAGTCATATTATTGTTAAACCAAAGAAAATGTCAAAATTGATTTATGCATACAGGAGCCTCCAATAAACAGGGTCTACAATTAAAGTCCTTTATAAAATGACCAAAGTACAGAAAATAACATTTTGTAGGTTTAATGAATGCTCTGAAAAATCACATTTTTTTAATGCTCAGATGCCTTTTTTCCAGCATTGAAATAGTGAATTAAATTAGATGACTCAGAGAAGAAAATATTTTAAAGTAGCATTTTCAGAAAGCTAAAACAATCCCAAAGACAATTAATGTCCTGATCCCAAGATATATCTATCAGTAAGGTCAAAATGGTCCTGCCTTTGATCCAAGTCCAACTGGCTAATTAAGATGAATTACAGATAAATGCAAATAGGCATTATGGGTATTTGGAGACCAATGTATCAAAACAATAGAAGAAAAAATTGCTCAATTAATTGCAGAATCATAATATCATGAGTAAATTTCTTTTTTCTTCTTTTTTAATCTGACGGACTTCTTGATCATTTGCTTTCAGATTTTTGCAATTTTGAACTACCTAAGCTTTATCATGAAGAATTCTGGAGGTTTTTTTGCCCTCATGGTGCTAAGGATTGAACCTTGTACCTCGCCCATACCGGGCAGGGGCTCTGCCACTGAGCTACAACCCCAATGTTATCATAAAAAAATAAAAAATAAAAAAACTTAATGTTAATAAATTTTGATACGTGTTTATACTCTGAACATAGTTTAAAACTCTGTATTGAAGCCAGGTATGGTGGCATGTGCCTATAATCCCAGCAACTCAGGAAGCTGAGATAGGATTGCAAGTTCAAGGCCAGCCTCAGCAATTTAGCGGGACACCCCCCGCCCCCCGCCCAGTCTCAATATAATAATAATAAAAAAAGGCTGGGGATGTGGTTCAGTGGTTTAGCACCCCTGGGTTCAACCCTCAGTACCAAAAGAAGAGGAGGACTGAGGAGAGGGATAGCTGGGTCAAGTGGTGGTTCCAGTCCCAATTTTCCAAGAAATCTCTATATTGCTTTCCATATTGGCTGCACCAATTTGCAATTCTATCAGCAATGTATGAGTGTGCCTTTTTCCCCACATCCTCGCCAACACTTATTGTTGTTTGTCTTCATAATGGCTGCCATTCTGACTAGAGAGAGATGAAATCTTAGAGTGGTTTTGATTTGCATTTCTCTAATCGCTAGCAGTGATGAACATTTTTTCATATATTTGTTGATTAATTGTATATCCTCTTCTGAGAAGTGTCTGTTCATGTCCTTGGCCCATTTGTTGATTGGGTCATTTGTTTTTTTGGTCTTAGCTTTTTATATACCCTAGAGTTCTTTATATACCCTAGAGATTTGCTCCCAAGATGTAGGTTCTCTATTAACCTCACAGATTGTTTTAGCTAAACTGTGGAACCAACCTAGATGCCCTTCAGTAGATGAACGGATAAAAGAAATGTGGCATATATACACAATGGAATATTACTCAGCAACAAAGGAGAATAAAATCATGGCATTTGCAGGTAAATGGATAGAGTTAGAGAAAATATGCTAAGTGAAGTTGGCCAATCCCCCCCAAAAATGCCAAATGTTTTCTTTGATGTAAGAAGGCTGATTCATAGTGGGATAGGGAGAGGGAGCATGGGAGGAATAGACAAACTCTAGATAGGGCAGAGAGGTTAGAGGGGAAGGGAGGGGGGCATGGGGTTATTAATGATGGTGGAATGTGATGATCATTATTATTTAAAGTACATGTATGAAGACACGAATTGGTGTGAATATACTATGTATACAACCAGAGATATGAAAAACTGTGCTCTATATGTGTAATAAGAATTGTAATGCATTCCACTGTCATATATAAATTAAAAAATTAATTTAAAAAATGAAAGAAGAGGAGGAAAAAGAAGAAAACAGCCTCTATAATAAAAAGTTATCTATCTTTGGCTTATAGAGTTAACACTGTTTTGTAAGTTCAAATTTCCTAATTGCTGCATGTGGTCTTGGTTAGAAAACTATGTTCTCAGTATATGACTAACATGTTATTTTAATGGTAAAATTAAGTGGTAATATTACTTAAAATAATTTTACAGTTAGGTTTGATTTTCAAACTCTAAAGTTCTTAATACTAATATCATATTTCTTAAGGTAGAATAAATAAGTTTAAAATATTTTTTTCAAGGAAATTTGTTTGAAATAAACCTCTTTAAAAGAAATTACATTAGGGGCTGGGGTTGTGGCTCAGCAGTAGAGTGCTCGCCTTGCATGTGCAAGGCCCTGGGTTCGATCCTTAGCACCACATAGAAATAAACAAATAAATAAATAAGCAAGCAAGCAAACAAATAAAAAAAGGTATTGTGTCCAACTATAACTAAAAAAAAATTAAAAATAAATAAATTACATTTATTTTAAAGACTTATTATTCTAATTACTCTTAATTCCATTCTAGGAAATTTAGGAAAAATATAAAAACACAGCAAAAATTAATCAATTCTTTAATCCCACAGACCATCACTTTAACTTTTGTTTATAAGTTGCCACTATTCAATTCAGACATGTTATTTTACAAAGCTTAGAATTCTTCTCACCTTTCATATTGGCCTAAATTTTTTTAATCATTTACTTACATAATCTTCATAGGTAAAAGTGGACAGAGGAAGATTTACAAGTCAGTTAGGATTTATATATGTCTGTGTGTACAGCACACACAAAAATACGTACAAGATGCATACATGTGTATATATGAAAAAGTATGTGTTAAGTGCTCACCTGTTCTACAAACCCACTCAGATTTACATTTTAGAGTTGAAGCCACACCATAATTACATCAAATTAGTATATATACACAGCATGTCTAATTTGCAAACTGTTGACTATATAATGGAGACTAATCAGGTAAGAGAAATGAGATTAGTTTTCAAAAAATGTGAGACTTTGACACTCAGATCTAGACTCAAGTTTTTATTAAAAAGGAAGTTACAAACACCTTTCCTTCACATTCTCTCTCTCTCTCTCTCTCTCTCTCTCTCTCTCTCTCTCACACACACACACACACACGCACACACACAGTAAGACGAAAATAATTCTATTCACTACGATAACTTCTAGCTGGTGCAGAGGGAATGCACATGTACACCCATAAGGAAAAGCACAACACCTTATGAGTGATGTATACAAAGATTACAGATTTACTCAATAGTGACAATCATCTCCAAAATATGTAATCCACAAAATTGTTTGATTCTACCTAATTTTTTTCCAGTGCTGGGGACTGAACCCAGGCCTTCCACATGCTAGGCAAGTGCTCTACCACTAAGCTATATACCCCCAGTCCAGTTTCATTTTAGAATAAAATAGAGATTAGGAAGCAAAACCTGGATGGAAAAATCAGATTTATCTTTAAAAGCTTTTGTTACAAAGGTATAGCACTGCCCTCTATCTTTTTTGAGAATTCTGAAGATTACTTTTATGGAGCTCAAGTAAGTCCTTCTTGTGAGTTTTGTAGGATGTGGCACTGATGATGAACATGCTTAAACGGGGAACATGTGCAAATATCTGTAGGCATCTATTGGAGCCTGTTCTGTTTGCACCAACCTTTTGACTGAGTTATGCATTCTGCCAGCCAGATATAGCCACTCTATAGCTTTCAAGTGCAGGTATAAAACTAGCTTCTACCTATTTAAAAACTCTTGCAAAGAGTAAAAACTTAACTAATTAACCCATCATTAACCCATTATTCTGGTATTTTTTAATTTCTTTGGGGAGCTTAGAGAAAGAACAAAGGAGTCTTTATTTCACCATTAAATGTATCTATTTTTAATAGATGAAGACAACCACATGTGTATACATTCACTGCCACGATTTAGCAATACTATAAAATTCAATAGAAACAAATAGCATTTACTATTTTAAAACAACCTCATTCTCCCAGTCATTTGGCATCTGGCCTATGCCTGTAACAGATCGTGCTAACCACATATATCCCAATCCTGTGGTTCCTGGCCTAGCAATCTAGTGTGGTATCTCGAGACACAATTGAGAAATTAGGCCATGTTCAAAACAAGCAACTTCTACCTCTGTCTTAAAGAAGAGCTGCTGACCAGAGAAAAATAAAGAAACACACTCCCTGAAGCACCATTTCCAAGAAAAGACAGCAAATTCAACCAGATTTTTTTAAAAATTTTTAAAATTTTTGCACTGCTGGGGATTCATGCCAGGCAAGTGTTCTACCACTGAACTGCACCCTCAGCCCCAGGCTTTCTTTAAAATAAACTCAACTCAAAATTTCTTCAGTTTTCTTTCTCAATGTAAAGAATCTGAGATTGGGCCTGGATGTAGCTCAGTGATAGAGCATTTACCAAGCATGTGCGAGGCCCTGGGTTAAGTTCCCCAGGACCACAAACCAATTCTGAAACTAAGATCCCTGTGAAATTCACTTAAGAACTAAGGTGTGAGAAATATCTTCTTGGTAGTATTAGACTAGCCAAACCCAAGAATCTGAAAGCATTAAGGAGACTGTAGGAATGGTTCTATACCATGCTAAATATCTGTAACGTTTATAGGAAATATAACTAAAAATAATAGGTCTGTTCTTCTGATTGGCATTCTTAAAGGTAAGAACGGTCACACCTAACAGCCAGACTTTCCATTTAAGCCCCAAACCAGTAGTCATCCTCTATTCCTCTTCATTCTTTAATCTGCATCAAGATAAGAGTCCAAGGCCCAGACAGGGAAGTTTCCCCAGTGAGCAGGAAAATGAATCTCCTGAACCTTAATGAGAGGAGGAAGGGAGGGTTTTTCTCTCCTTTCATCTCCAAAGGAGCTCCTAAGGCTCTGTCCTCCTGGGAAACCAGAGGTTGAATCATTCTTTTAAGAATAAGGAGGGAAAGAGGAAGGAGAAGAAATACAGGGGCTGCCACAGGGAGACTTTTACATATCAGACGTTTTACATAATGCTCCCCACCACCTTGAAACATAAGGTCTACTGATCCATTTTTCCATCCAGCATTGGAGAGCAGCCTCAGAGAGGTTGAGCAGCCTGCCCCATGGTGTCACACACATTCCTGAAGCCACTCAGATCTGACTTCAAAGCCCCTGCTCTTCCCACTGCAGCCTGCTGCCTCCCTGATGGGTCTCTTTCAGCGTGGTTTAGTCAGAATACCTTTCTGTATCAAAATAAATAACTTTAACCAGCTGGTCTTAATATCACAGGAACTGAGATTAAAAAGAAAAATCCACAACAACCACAAATATTTGGAACCACAAAGGAATACAGCATGCTATAGCCAATAAAAGTTCTAGTTAATAGGACTTTCAAAGCTAGACCCCAAAATAAAAACTCACAGGAAGGAAAAAAATAATAACTGCTGCAAAATGCTAATAATCACCCCCTAAAACTCCTTGTACAGTGCACGGGACTATTGAATCCCAAGCCCAGAACCATCTCCTTCCCAGGCCCTCCTGTCCCCCCTTTACCTCAGCCCCACTCTTGTCGGGGAACAAAGGAGGCTGGGTTGCTCAGTGCCTGTCATGACCTTTTATGGCTCTGCCTGTGCTTGCTCACAGAGCCCAAGGCAAAGCGACTTTGAGGGTTGGCAAAGAAACTCATTTTTCGTTGTTTTTATTTTTAAGAGAAAACATCATCACAAAAACATTAATGCTCCGGTTACAAAAACAAGAAATATTTCTTATGAAGCTCAGTCTCTTTTTCAAAGACTTTTACTGCATAGAAATCAGAATTTAAAACCCAGAAAGGCTTATTATATTGGTTTTGCAAAAACAACAAAGAATCATAAAACTACAGGGCTTGGGGGGATCTTGAACAGTTACGTAGTCCATCCTCATTTCAAACAAAATCATATTAAAATAAATGGGAATTCATTGAATATTAAAACCTTCTCTCAGAAAAAAAGGCACTATTCATGGGCATGAAATTATTTCTATTTTTTATTTGTTCTTTTTAGTTACACATGACAAGAAATGAGTTCTTATACCTAACCTGAATCATTCATGCTGCCTACACACCTTTAAGTTTTTGTTCTATCTTCAGGATGTTGGTAGGGAGTGGTTTGTGTGGAAGAAACAAAACAAATATTAGTTATCAGTTACTACCCTGGATGCCTTTCTAGACATGCAATCGTCTAATCTCTACAACCACCTGTGAAACAGGTACTGTTAGCCCATTTTCCTGAGAAGAAATTGAGGCTCAGAGGGTAACAAAGTAGCACAAGACCAACCAGTATTAAGCAGCGGATCTGGGAGATAAACTCCCCACATGTTGGATCATAGTACATCAGGCTTTGTGCCCAACATCACAAAACGTGCCAAAATGGAGTACCCTTTGGTACTGTATTACTTTTACTGTAATGTGTCAGCCTGGATTAGGGATTGCAACTGGAATGATGACGGATGAGGACACACACTGGCCAACAGCTCTTATCTGAATCACTGAAGCTATTTTATATTCATGGAAACTTCTAGAACCTGGAAGGAGTGACAACAGCTCCAAATCCTCACTAGAGTTTGAAAGCAGGAGATCCAAGTGGGCTGACAATAGGCCACAGCTCTCACCTGTTAGGGCAGGTGGCTACCAACAGCTCTCGCAGGTGACAGACAGTGGGACCTGTGGACATAATCTTTCTGTGTATCCATAAAAATGAGAGGTAAATAGAGAGCCTACATCNGGGGATAGTAGAGGATAGGAAAGGCAGCAGAACACAACAGACACTAGTATGGCAATATGTAAATCAATGGATGTGTAACTGATGTGATTCTGCAATCTGTATTTGGGGTAAAAATGGGAGCTCATAACCCACTTGAATCAAAGTGTGAAATATGATATATCAAGAATTATGTAATGTTTTGAACAGCCAACAATAAAAAATTAAAAAAAAAAAATGGCCTAATGATCATCCTTGGTGTACACTTCACACAACGCCTGTCTCTGTAGCACACAAGACTTTGGCCGTGCAGACAATGTGGACGATTTAGAGGAAGGGGAGCAGAAAAAGGGCCAGAGGAAATAAAAGTGCCCAACCACTATCCTGGGCCATGAGGGGGGAGGGGAGGGCGTGGATAAGCACCCTGCAGGGCGGGTAACAAAGACACAACCTAAAGACAGAAAAGGAAAACAAACAAAAGTAACAGGGAACAAGCAGGTGAAACAAAACATGAAGAAAAATTATTTAGTGAGGTGATGAAAGTGGAAACAAATTAAAAATTTTAAAGTTTTCTACTTTTCTACCATTCTCATTCACAGTGCACTCCACTCCATTTCGTATTTCATTCCTAAAGCTCTGTTAATTGTGTTTCCCCTCAGTATCAGAGCAGCAATGATTTCTATATCAGTCAGGCATAATGTATGTGCAGGCACCATCTAACACCCAAGCTATCTGCTCACTCCTACCTCATTCAGGGCAGGCATGGCCCACTGAGAAGGACAAAAGGACCAACATCACTCATAGTCACTTCAAAAGGGAGGGCTTAAAGCAAGGGTTGGGACATCTCCCCTAAAACCCACCAGACTGGTATCAACCAATCAAAACCAAATGCAGATTTGCCACTCAAGAGTGAACAGGAACGAGTCAAGCATATTATTACTGTTCCAAGCCATTTTAAAGTCTGCATCTCTAACTGTGACAGAAGATTCCCTCTAGGGTCAAATTTATAGAAAAAAACAAAACAAAACATTCCTTACTTTCTAAAACACCAGGAGTGACTGCAGACCCAAAGGGGTGGCCTAAAAGTAAGAGACGTTGGTCTGGCTGCTGCCCACCTGCATGGTGGCCTAAGTCCTTCATTGTGCTGCTCATCACTGAAAGGTACAGTGTAGCTGGGGGCTGAGGGAAGAGCTGCTGTCAGGGACTCACTGGGTTCTCTGCACAGGACAACTTAAATGACTTTAAGAGGCGAATTCTAAGGATTCTGTAAAGACCATAGTGTATTCCAAGGGAAGCCCACTGTGCTAAGAAAGCTCCCAAGATGACACACAGATCTTCTGAAGTCTTTAGAATTAGCTTTCACCTGAGGCTCCCTGCAGCCTCACTGAACCAGATCCTCATCCCCACATCTGAGCCAGAGCAGGGCAGACCTCCACAGGCTGCAGATAGACCCAATTATTTGGGGGCTGACTTCCAAACGTGCGGAGCTTTCATTCATGACCAAATGCTACTTAAGAGTTATAGACTACTGCTAAGCAATCGATGGCTTCTGATCCCATACTCCCTGCTCAAGTGCACACAGAGAAACGAAATGTCAGGCTCTTTAAACATGCCAAGTGGAAATCAAAGTGAAATGCTGAAGGAGAAGTGACAGCTCAGTGTTTCTCTCTAGTATAAATTCCCTGATGTTCACTCTTAAAAGAATCGTCCCAGTCCTTTCCTGTTTGACATTTCCTTCCCAGCTCAAGCTAAAGTGGGTCCTGTGCATAATCACTGATGAACTAAATGCCCACAAGACCACCTCAAGTGACACACACAGTGCCCTGACACAAAAAAACAAAATCAATAATCTTCTGCTCTGTGTCACATGGAAATCCTGACTGCTGTCAGCAGACAGGAGGTGGTGGCTTAGGGGTTGCAGCAGTGGAGACAGTTAGAGCCCTTGGAAAAGCAGAGCAGAAAGTAATGAAAGCTCCCAAGTTCATCTGTTACACACACACACACACACACACACACACACAGAAATGAAAAGGCCATGTAGCCAGAGGCCATATTTTTCCAGTCTGCTAAATTAAAATGACTCAAAACCTCTGTAATTACATGGAAACAGACGAAACTGTTATCTTAACTAAATTGTAAAAGCACTTTAAATGTCATAAGTTTTGATGCAATTTAATATTTTAAATGGACATTTCTCAGTGTAGTCACTGATTTTCCACCAAGCAGATGGGGACATAATCCATGTCCATTATCAGAACAGAACAAACGCCCATCCATCTGCCTGAAGAGTATGAAAGAATAGTGGAGGGAAAGCTAAGAAGAACCCTCTCAGACCGGAGTTCCAGCAAAGAGCCCTGGAAAAGAGCCCAGAGTCCAGTTCCCATCTCAGCTCTGCAGCTTTCCCTGTGACCTTAAGCAAGTCACCACCTCTGTGGGCCTCAGTTTACTCTTCTGTGAAATAGAGATAATCCCTGTCACATCTGGGCCATTAGAAACTGTGAGGATACAGTGAGATCAAATAAAATGTTTTGTAAACAGTTACATAAAATGTAAGCAATTATTACAATCTGTCATTGCATATTGGGGCAAAATATGAAAACAAATATTTTCTTTCCATAACTTAAAAATATCTGAATTAATTTTGCATTAATTGGCAAAATAAGCAGTGAATGAATGACATAATCCCAGTACAGTACTAATAATCCCCCAGAGTGCCCAACACTACTAAGAAATCAACCTAGCATTACGTTACCGTGAAGACGAGAGAGTAATGCCGTCTCCATGTAGGAAATTGGCACACATGTGCAGTACATGTCTAGAAGGTTCAAAGAGTAAATGCACCTCTTTCTGTAGCTAACTCATTAGCAGAGAGGACACAGTAAGGGAAGGAGACAGATCCATTATCTCTCACCTTCCTCGTCCCTCTCTTACACACTGTATATAAAACAGCAACTGGAGAAGGCTATAAAAGCTGTACTGAAGGAGCAAGTTTAAATATTAACTGCATTTCAGATGGAGTACACTTTTCTCATAGCTATATTGACTTACTTTCTGATTATATATTCTGTGCATCTAGCAAATTCATTAGCAATTTTAGGAATAGGATGCATTCTGTGTATGAATTAATATTGTAAGAAAATCTGGATCTCCCCATAAAAAGAGAAGGGAAACAGGCAGAAGAGGAAAGGGACCAAGGGGAGGAAGGAGGAGAGGGAAAGGGGAGATATTGGGAACAATATCGACAAATTATATTGTTATGTTGTGTGTATGTACAAACATGTAACAATGCATTCCACTATTATGCATAATTATAATGTACCAATATAAATACATGAAAAAGAACTTTAAAAAAAGAAAATCTGGGTCTCAATTCTTAGCTTCCATCCCTTTCAAAGGACTAATAATATTTAGTTAGTCATCAAAAAAGTTGGCTTTTTATGGTTTGATGTGTTTTGCTCAAACTCTAAAAATCTGCCTTGGGGTTAATCGTAGGAATGGAAAACTCAGCAATGATGGAATATTTTTGAGGTCTGGATTAGGTTAGATGAGAAGACAGTTCACACTCTGAGCTACACAGAACATGGGTGAGACTATATTTCTGTAATCAGCTTCTTCTGAAATCACAGGATCTCCCACACACAAGTGCACATGTGCACACACTCGCATGCACACACTCTCTTAAGGACCCCTGAATTAGTGGGCACCACCACAACAATGCAATCAGGAGCAAATCAGGCTGGAGTTACCACGCCAAGAGAAAAGCAGCAGCTGATTCAAGAGGCATTCAGGAGACCCCCTTGCTTGACGTTAGATCTTGAAGTGCCACTTGGTGCACAGTCAGGCAACCCAGTTAATGGCTTATAGTAAATAAAGTTTAAAGATCACTGTGAAATCCTAAGATTACCTCTCCAGAGTGACCGGGCAGGGGCTGGTCACACTGCACATAAAGGACATCTCCTGACAATCTGTGCTCCCCAAACCAAAGAGCTCACGCTGACAGTAAATGGATCTCAGTTTTAAGCATAGAAGAAGGGCTTTTGAGTCCTCCCCAAAGACAAATAGTACCAAAACCAACAGGAGAAAATCACATCTTAATATAGTCTTCCATCGTTTCAGCCGTGGGCTCGCTGGATCTCCAGAATCCCATACGTGTTTGAGAGGTGAAAAGACCTTTGTGAATAATTGAAGACAAAATAATGAAACCCTAGAATGTCAGAGACATAATATAGTTTTGTAGAATTCATCATGGAGCTTTTAAATTCCCAAATACTACATGCTGAATAATTTATTCCTGTGTCAATATGGGGCCAGCAGATGTTCATTCAGAGCCAATATTAACCCTCCTCAAGCTGAGGAGCAGGAAAATAGGCTCTGCCTGAAAGGGGAGAAAGCACTTAGCTTAAGTGAGATTATCTTGGTGTTTATGAGAAATTAAAGTAGCTTTGGAAGTCAAGAAAAAACATACTACTAAGTCTGCAATCTTTTATCAGAGTCTGCTTAAAGAGATAAGGAGGTGAGTTTCATGAAAAAACACAAATGGTTGATACCGGGGGAGCTGATAACACTGCTCTCTCCTTTCAGAAGTGTCCCTGGGGGCTTTTCACTGATTCTGTCTAAGAATATCTCTTAGTGGCTTATTGATATTTACCTCCCTTCTTGAATCACTGTTTCCCAGTTCAGTTTTAAACACTCTACTGTATTCGTTTCTGGATATTCTCCCCACTATGATCTACCCTCTAATTCAGTTCACGTTAATTAATATAGGGCATGTTGTTCATTTAAGAAAAATAAAGCAGGAAAAAAATGCAAAATTAAGCAATTGTGATTTATAAAACTCCAAAACTGGAAGCAATGTCTTAGATCTCATGTTTATTACCTCATTTGACAGCTAGTTACCGAGCACTCTCTATGAACAAAATACCATGCTAGGGCTGAGAAAAGAGGGGCTATTAATCAAAGATTCTAAAGACTGGCTGGGCAGGATATGCACATGTGTATGTCCAGTCATGTACAGAGGCTCCCAATCACTGTGGTAAAAATGGTGTTCCGGGCTACTGTGGAAAGACAGCTGTCAATTTCAAAACAAAGAATGGGTAGAACACATGAAAATAATTTTAGGCTAAATTTCCTAGCTCACAACCTAGGAGGGGAAGTCTACAAGTGCCAGAAACAATGAGGAAATATGTTCAGAAAACTGATCAGAAACTAAAGCCAAAAGAGCCCCCCAGAAGCAGAGTGGGTGACAGATCAGACATAGCTTCAGTCACAGAAAGAAGTCGCTGGTGCTCCCTCTGCTCCAGATGCCAGGGCTACAAGCCATATGCTTGCTGCTCAGTGGACACGAGCTGAATAAAGCAAAGAGTGACCAAGATCTGCCAGTGAAATAGGGTATGGAAAAACTCCAGTCACCACCCAGGATAGTAATAGGGATGGGAGATCTGTACAACGAATGTTAGCTGGAATTTAACAACCAAAAAAAAAAAAAAAGAAAAGAAAAATATGTTTAAAATATTGAAGAAGATAAAGAAAAGAAGAAAAATAACAAAGTAAAAAGGTAACAGTATAAAAAAACATCCAGGCAATTTTTTTCTTTTTTTTTTGGAGGGGGGTGGTTGTTTGTTCATGACTGAAGCTATGCCTGATTTTTTGTGGTGCTGGGGATTGAACTCAGGGTGTTGTGCATGCAAGACAAGCACTCTACCAACTGAGCTGTATCCCCAGCCCCAACCCAGGCAGTTTTGAAAGGAAAAAATCATCTACAAACACTAATAATTTTAAGCTACATTTCCTAGCTCACAAGAAAAGGAGGAGGACCCTCATTGGAAGGTGGGACCTCAACAAGTAAACCAAAAAAATACACAGCTGATAAACAGTAGCTAGGAAGAAAGTCCAAGGAAATCCTAAGGGAAATCAAGTGTAAATCCCAAAATGCAGGGCAAATGAGATAAAGATAGGAAAAAGAAGATGAGACAAGGAAGTTCGAATAAAATAGTTCAAAAGGCATCAAATGACAGTTCAGAAGAAGAAAGAGAAAGATGAGTGGAAGACATAACTGAAGAAGGATAGCTGGAAGAGACCTTATTTCACAGATGAGAACATCCCGCTCTGGAAACCACCTGCAATCACAGCTTGGAGGCGAGGCTGGGAGGATCAGAATCCCACATCCTCCTAACAGAAGAACCCCTTAAAAAGAAACTACATTAGCCCAACATTTCTCTCCTGATTTTAAAAAGTTACTACAAATCTGCATCAAAACACTGTCATAATGATGTAAAGACAGACAAAGATCAATGGA
Source organism: Marmota marmota marmota (assembly GCF_001458135.2). Classification (NCBI taxonomy): domain Eukaryota; kingdom Metazoa; phylum Chordata; class Mammalia; order Rodentia; family Sciuridae; genus Marmota; species Marmota marmota. The sequence goes on along the minus strand of NW_026000130.1, from coordinate 1,588,548 downwards.
AGAGAACAGAGATCCCAGAAATAAACCCACACATGTATCTCAATTGATTTACAAGACACAGAGACCACTCAATGGAGAAAGGACAGGCTTTTCAACAGAGGGTGCTGCAGAAACCAGACGTTCACGTGCAAAAGGGTGAAGCTGAACATTTACCTTACACCAGATGCCAAAATCACTCAAAATTAATCAAAGACCTAAATGTAAGATCTATTCATAAAATGATAAATCTCTTACAAGAAAACATAAGAGAAAAGTTTCAAAACACTGAATTTGGCAATGATTTCTTATACCAAAAGCACAGGCAACAAAAAGGAAAAAATAAATAAAAATAAATTGGACTTTGTCAAACTAAAAACCTTTGTGCATAAAAGGACACTTTCAGAGAGTGAAAAGATAATAAACAGAATGGGACAAAATATTTGCAAACCTTACATCTGATTAGGGATTAATATCTAGCACATATTTTTAGAAGTCCTATAATTCCACAACAAAATAAACAAACAACCCAATTTTAAAATGGGCAAAGGACTTGACAGACATTTCTCCAAAGAAGGTATACAGGTAACAAGCACTTGAAAAGATGCCCGATGTCATCAGCCGTTTGGAAAATGTAAATCAAACCACATGACACACGACTTCACACCCACTAGGATACCAGGGGCACACAGTGTTGGCCAGGACCTGGAAATGCTGAAACTGCGGGGCACTGAAGGTGGAACTGCAGAACGGGGCCGCCACTTGCCGCAGTCTGGCTGGGCTCAATCAAGGAGTCAACTTACTTTGGGAGGAAACGGATTTTGGGAGGAAATGGACATATTGATAGATTCCTCCGCTTTGAACTGCTTGCAGAACTTGCCTGGACTATGTAACTATCGTTTGGTGCAGCGAATTGTGGTAATGCTGGCATATCTTTGCTGATGGTGTCACCAGTGATGCAATTTTTATTTCCTTGCCAGCGCACCCCATGTTAATTGTGGTAGTGCTGGCATATCTTTGCTGATGGTGTCACCAGTGATGCAATTTTTCCCAAGGAGCCGTCAATTGGCTTGGTGTCGTGGCATTTCTGTATCCTCCTCCCTTCTGCTAGTGATGGTCTAAAATTTGGGGGCCAATGGCTATATGCTGGACCGGTAGTCAGTGACGGGTATGATCCAATTGCAGTGGTATCAACCTAAGACAGGAGGAGGCTGCCTAAAGGTCAGTTTTCCGATGACGGGTAAGAACCATATGTTGAATTGGACAACCTACCAGGCACGGTCCTTAAGCCACATTGCTTGTTGTTTAATTAATCAGAAGGGGGGAGATGCTGGGAGCCATTAGCCAAGTAGGTATGACAATTTCCTTGCCAGCGTACCCCATGTTGCAGTGACATTGAATGTAGGTGACCTTGCTCAAGGACCAAGGCGGATTAGGGTGTTCCTGGTTTAAGATAATCGGGTTTAGGGCGTTCCCAGTTTAGGTTCCAGGTTTAAGGTTTAAGATTATTCCTGCTGGGAATAGGGCGTATCCTGCTGCCTGAGTTCCCCTTGAGTTCTCACGGGATTCAGACAGTATTCTTTGGGAGATAGAAGCCCAGTGGAGGTGGATTTGGGCAGAGAACGTGGATTTCCCCAGAACGTGATTGTAGACGGCTGGTGTGAGTTCGGGACTAAAGAGTTGCTGTTTGAATCTACAAGCTGTGTGGTGGCTCGTGATTTTGTGCCCAGCCAGACTGCGGCATTTGTGCCCAGCCAGACTGCGGCAGCCACTGAAGAAGAGCTCGGTGGCTCCTCAAGAAGTTAAACATAGAGCCAGATGCAGTGGTGCATGCTGTCATCCCAGCAGCTTGGGAGGCTGAGGCAGGAGAATCTTGAGTTCAAAGCCAGCCTCAGCAATTTAGCGAGGCCCTAAGCAATTCGGTGAGACCCTGTCTCAAAATAAAAGGCTGGGGATGTGGATCAGTAGTAAAGCACCCTTGGGTTCAATCCCCAGTACAAAAAAAAAAAAAAAAAGGGGAACATAGAAATACCCTATGACCCAGTAATTCTACTTCTAGGTATATATCCCAAAAATTGGAAGCATGGACTCAAGCAGATACTTGCACACCGATGCTCACAGCAGTTTTATTCATAATAATCAAAAACAGTATAAACGAGCAAGTGTCCATCAACAGATGTGTGGCTATAGATAGCTATAGAGAGAGATATTTATATATCTACAAGGGACTATTATTCAGCCATAAAAAGGAATGGAACTCTGATACATGCTACAATATGGCTGAACCCTGAAAACACTATGCTACCTAATCTAAGCAGACACAAAGGAACAGATATTGTATGATCTTATATGAGGTACCTGCAACAGTAAATTTAGAAAGAAAGTAAAATAGGGGTTATCAGGGATTAGTGAAAGGAGAAACAGAATCAGTGTTTGATGGGTTAAGATTTTCTGTTTGGGGTGACTGGAGGGGTTTGCACAGCTAAGAATATACTTTTGAATCTACTTCATGCTTGTGAATCATCTACTTAGAAGTGGTTAAAATGGTAAACTATATATATCTTATCACAATTGTTTAAAGTTAAAAGGCAAATTCACGCATCTTTTACCACAATAAATAAATAAGCAAACAAGCACATAGAACTGGCAGGTGACTCAGTGACTCTCTCTCTAATGTTATTAATATATACTAACATATCATAATCATCTTTAAGGATGGAGAATAAATAATATTTTACTATCACTAACAAGAGCATAAGTATTTTTAAAAGGATCCTTAAATAACCTAAAAGTAATATGCCTTTGTAGAAAATAATAATTATTGCTAATATATTTTTTTAAAGAGAGAGAGAGAGAATCTTTTTTTTTTTAATATTTATTTTCGGCAGACATAACATCTTTGTTTGTATGTTGTGCTGAGGATTGAACCTGGCCACACGCATGCCAGGCGAGCGCACTACCACTTGAGCCACATCCCCAGCCCTACTGCTAATATTTTTTGAGTTCTTATCCAGTGCCACTATTCTCACATAAACTCCTTAAGAACACTAAGTATGTATTATTATATTGACTTTACAAATAAGAAAAGAGTGATCTGGGGCTGGGGTTGTAGCTCAATGGTAGGAGAACTTGCCTAGCATGCATGAAGCCCTGGGTTTGATCCCAAGTACCACATACAAATAAATAAAATGAAGGTACAGTATCTATCTACAATTTAAAAAAAAAATTAAAGTAAAAGAGATCTACAGAGCTCACAAATCTACTGGTCCTTATTTAAATAAGCATTATGTAGAAAAGGAAATTTTTAAAAATAAACTGGAGATAATGTCTTTACAAAAGTAGTTTCCCCTTTTGGAAAAGGAATGATTACTGAAAGCTTTCTTTTAATATCAATTCCACTGGCACAATTAAGCTTAAGTTGATTTTGCACATAATTTTTTGTGACCATCTCTAATGTACCTAGATATTTTATCTACACAACATTTAATTTAGAAACAAAAGATGAGGCTGAGGATGGTTCCATCCCCAGCATCACAAAATAAACAAACAAAAGAGGAATAGGAAGGAAGCTAATAATTTGTCAAGCTCTGAGTGCCAGATACTGTGGGGGCATTTGACATATTGTATCTAATTTAATCTACTCTCAACAATTTGTGAGGTAGGGATTATTATTCTCATTTTACTGATTAAAAAAAAATACAATGATCCTAAATATGCCTGTTTGGTACTTTCAAATTCTGATAAAGATTCTATTCAAGTGGAAGCCAATTAATTCTAATTCCCCAGGAGTCAAAGAATAGTAGTCACTGCCAAAAGCTGTCCCAGATCCTGGAAGGAGACAGCATGACAGCTGCCCCAGCATGCTGCGCGGCTGCATATTCAAAAGCCCAACAGATCTCACACCCAAACACACTGCTCAGGGCACAAGATCACCCTGCTTTACCGCGGAGTCTGGGAGAACGGATTGGGAGGCCTTCTGCTCCAGCACCAGCCCAATGCCACGGAAAAGCCAGCCAAAGAAGGATGGCCCTGAGCCACAGGGAAGAGAGTGTGCTGCTCTCCCCAGTCTGGGGACAAAGAATTGAGTCTAAGGCACCTTCTGGTGCTTTGGAAAAGGGAAAACTTTCGAACCTCAAGAGTGAACAGCAAAACCTATACGATAAATTTTCAGTAAATACTTTAGAAGTGATTATATTTAACTTTTCCCTCTTGACTAACTTCCTCTTATTAACATTTAAACATGCTTGGTGTTCTTTGAAAAATAAAAAACAAAAACCCTTCTCTCCAGCTCCCACTCTCTTCCCCAGTCTTTAAAGCTCATCTTTCTTTCTTTTTTCTTTTTTTAAACTGACACATAGATTTGTACTTCTCCATGGGGTTCAGTGTTTTAATTCAATACAGGCACCTCACAGGGCACATGTTCCCAACTGCCACCACTCCACCCACTGACTTCCCTATGCCTACAAAGGCCTTTGTCACAGTCACTATTACCTATTGACAGGCCCTGAGAAACCCTGAGGGCTCTAAAATACAGAGTTGGTTGTATATTTTCTGGGACAGTCATATAATTTGTGGGGGCAATAAAAAATAAAAATTTGGGGTCTATTATTTTTAAAGCAGAAAAAAAGAACTTTCCTCTTTTTCATGTGTGTGATCTATATCTCTCTCAACAAGTTATGTTGCTGATTTTTCATTTTATTAGTTACTTAATATTGTGTAGAGTGTCCACCAATCCTGCTGCTCTTGTGTCCACACAGGAACCCTGTCGGGGGTGGGGGTGGCACCAGCCCCTGGACAGAGCAGGTCAGTGGCCAGCTGAGATCCTGTAGCAATGAGTAGAGGTGGCAGAAAGGCTGGATCACGGGTCTCCCACGTGGCTCTTCTTTACCCTTATTCCACATATTTTCTATAATTCAATCTTTCCAGATAGTGAAATTGTTGTTACCTGCTATGTTCTAATAAAATACCTTATTTTAAGACTTCAACTCATTTCAATTTCCTAATTCAGTCATTCACAAATCTCCCTTAAAAGCAAAAATACAGTATTTTTTGGTTGAACTAATATGCATTTGTTACAACCACTCACAGTGTCAACCCTTCACACTGGTTGATCACCCAGAAAATATCCAAGGAAAAGGAAGTGCAACTGCATGTTAGATCCAAACAGCACAATCTCTCAGCTCACTAGAGCAGAATCTTCTCTAATACACTGGTCACAGGCTATATTACTAGCTCTTTTTATCCTATCTCTAGGTAAGAAAGCCATAATTTAAACTGACAGCATTACTTGTCATGAAGTCCGTGGGTTTACAATTTCTAAATGTCAGTTTGAACTTCTGACTAGTTCCTTAGAGCTCTACTGTTTGTTTCTAAATGAGGCAACTTGTCAGCTCCGCATACATAAAAGCAGTTAATCAGCAATTTGCAGCACAACACTGGAGGAATCAGCTGGTATGCTAATAGTGGTCCCGCAAAGCACCCCCAATTAGGAAAGAAAGTCTTGTCCTGGGCCAATAATATCCTCATACATCACAAAATTCACTCCTTTAGTCAGTAGATGAAGTATTTCATGCCAAGGAACTTATTATTTTGAAGTCATTGTTTGCATTCAGCGTAAGGTATCCACGGTCCACTGGCCCGGAACAGAGGAACTGCAGGCCGTGAGTGAATGAGGACGCTATGATCCCTGACCCTCCCGGCTTGTGGCTTCCATTCAGTTCCCAGTGGGTTCCTATTATTGATTCTGTCCCTGTTTACTATCCTGCTATCCCTGTTCTATGAAGCCTTCACATCTCCTGCCTTCGGCTCCCTAAGTAAAACAGGGATGGGATCTTAGCTGAGAAGTAAGCTGCTTCCCCATCCTCTTTTTTTTTTTTAATATTTTTTTATTAGTTGTTGATGAAATTTTTATTTTTATTTATTTATTCATATGTGGTGCTGAGAATTGAACCCAGTGCCTCACACATGCCAGGCAAGTGCGCTACTGCTGAGCCGCAGCCAGAGCCCCAGCCACAGCCACTGCCCCTCCCCATTCTCTTTTGTTATACAGCTCAATAATAATAACAATAACTGAAAACACATGACAAAATTAATTCCTAAGAAATCAATACCAATAACTCATAATCAGATTATCTTATTAATAACACTCCACTGCAAGGGGAAAATAGTTTGGCATGGGGCTGGGACTGTGGCTCAGTAGTAGAGTACTCATCTTGCATTTGTGAGCCCTGGGTTCAATCCTCAGCACCACATAAATAAAATAAAGGTATTGTGTCCACCTACAACTAAAAAAATATTTTTAAAAATAGTTTCACATAATTTTTAACTACTAATAGGTTTGAGTCTTTGGACTGAATTCTAGAATATGGATTGAAATGACTAACGTTAAATAGTAAGTAAAGGAAAGAAGTTGAAAAAGCTTTTAAAGAAAATCTCTTCCATTATCTCTAGTGGCTATTTTAGGTATCATATCAGAATCACATCAAGGAAAAAAACATGGTTTGACTGTAGTCATGTACCCTGCTTGCTTACATAAGAGCCTTTGTCTGTGATAGCGTCTCACAATTAGAAATTGATCAGGCCCATTGGTTTAGTTGAGTGGGTCAGGGAAAAGAGTTACCCAGCCAGAATCCAAGTGTATTTTTCCTCATATGAGACATATTTTACTGGAGTTAGAAAACAAGTGCTTCTGTATATACTCAAGAATATTTTTAGTGCCTAAGACATTTGGTGGGACAGGGAGTTCTTTTCTAGACCCAACAGCAATAACCTGCTTGTCAAGGAACAAGTAGTAAATATGTGGGCAGATACCCAGGAACAGAACCCAGCTCCTGGCAAGGTCAAGGGCCACCTGCCAACTGTCCAGCAGGAGCACCGGTAACCAGAGAAGCTGTGTTTATAGATTACAATAGGCTAGTGGGCATCACTCAACATGGGAGAATCCCAAGACACTGGAGACTGGAGACTCTTATTAATTCAGGCTTAGATGTCTTTTTGTTTGTTTGTTTGTTTGTTTGTTTTTTAAGTTGTAGATAGACACAATACCTTTATTTATTTATTATTTTTATGTGGTACTGAGGATCAAACCCAATGCCTCACAACTGCAAGGCAAGCACTCTACCACTGAGCTCCAACCCAGCCCTAAATGTCCTTTCATGATGCCATCTGGTCCAGGGATGTAAGTGGCTGGGTCAGGGCAGAAGACTGACCTGTATGCGTGTGCTCAGGCAGCCCCTATTCTGATAAAATACAGGATATGAAAGAGACACCACACACCTTGAGGTCATCTGCTATAAACCTTTCCTCCCTCCCCTTTTTGCCGAAATGAAAATCAAGGCCCAGAAGTCATTTGCTCAATATGACATGGAGCTAGCAGATTTGAGTCTGATTCTAAACATCTGATTCCCAAGTTGATGGGGGTGCAGCTCAGTGGTAGAGAACTTGACCAGCATGCAGAAGGCCCTGGGTTCAGTCCCTTGCATAATAAATAGATAGATAGATAGATAGATAGATAGATAGATAAATCTGATTCCTGATCTAAAACATGTAATTTTCTCCTTTCTCTTCTCTTTACTCTCTCTTTCTCCCTTCCTTTTTCTTTATCATTTTCAGCTTAAAGTAGCCAATAAAGTCCAATATATAAAAGAGATTTAAATTGACCTGCTTAGCTGCAAACTGAGAAAGAAGTAAGAGCACATGTTCTAGAATCTTGCCCACTTAACTGAGCCTACAGTCTCTGGGATCCTAGGCAGGATACCTACTTTCTTGATATTTTGCAATAAGCCTAGCTTCAAACACTAATTTAGATCATGTTATTTTGACATGAAATTAATATTCTCTAAAACAATAAAACACATGTCAGGAGGCAGCTGTTTTTTAAAAAGTTATTTTCTTTCTTTGGTTTTCTTGTTTATTTGTTTTCAAACAAAGTCCAACATTCTCAAAGCTAGGTACAAGGGTACCCTGCTCACCAAGACATCAATATTCAGTCCAAAACACAGAGGCATTAGTTTTCATTCAAAACTATCAGTACAAGTGAATTACATTGGTGTGATAGATTTATTTAACAGATATTCACAATTAGGCAATAAGGCCAGGAAGTGACGGGGAGCGAGGAAGCACACGTCATCCCTACCAGCTTAGCTACCCGAAAGAAGGCACATGAACCTGAACACACAGAAGCAAGCTTTGGGAAATTATTTGTAGCAGAAAACATACATGAGATTAGCACACCCAAACATAAGCCATCCATCTTATTCCCTTGGGTGACTCTTTTCATTAGTGCTAATGGGCTCAGGGCCTGTGTTTAGAGGCTATTTCTGCAAATGTTCCAAGAACACAAATCTTGTTCTCTTTGGTGAAGTCCATTCTTGTAAACAAGAAAAGAATGAAATCTATGCATTGATATTAACATGTGTACATGCATATTTGTATGTTTTACTTCCTATCCCCTCTCCTTCTAATTTGAATTCATCAGTCTATTAGAAAATATGGCCAAATCTTAGTGAGTGACACAATGCAGAAACAAAACCCAAATTAGATCCCATGCACATTTCTAATTAAATCTCTTTTCATCAGGATTAAGGGGGAAAAAAGAAACTGTGTAAAAAGGAAGCAGTATCGAATGTCACTCACCCCAAGTGGCTTAAAGCAATAACACAAAATATGGCACATGTCAATCAAATATTTATTAAACACCTATTTGCACATGGCTAAGTGCTAAATGCTATGTAACACTGAACCCAAAAGGAAAGCATGTGTCAACTAATTGAACAGCTGCTAATTGAACAACTTCTTTCCTTTTCCTTTGCATGTATACATAATGAAACACCATTCTTTTTTTTTTTTTTAGTTTTTTTTTAAGTGGACACAATGTCTTTATTTTACATTTATGCGGTGCTGAGGATCGAACTGCCTCAAGCATCCTAGGCAAACGCTCTGCCAATGAGCCACAACCCAGGCCTATGAAAGACCCATTCTTAACATCCCTTTCTTGAGTACTGTCTTCTGCTACTTTCCTTTGTCATTTACTAAATGCATTTAAGTGTATGGAAAAATAATGCCAAATTTCAAATGCCAAATTTCATCCAAGAATCCTTTAAGTTGATAAAGAAACCCATGAAAAATTATATAGTCCTATCTATGATGTCTATAGCCCATATGACATCTGCTCAAAACCAAACCCAATCTAATCCCAATGCATTTTCTTTCAACAGCTTTTATCTTAAAACACCCACTGCTACTTTCTTCCTCCTTCTCTCCACCACCTACTGTTCTACATTTTTCTTACCTAGCCAGGTCTAGGTAATGCATGCGTGAGGCACTGGGTTTGATCCCTGGGATACAAGGATGCCTCAGTCAGGATCCTGGTCCCTGTCTTCTTAGACAACAGCTTAGGAAAGACAGATATGCACAATAAAAAGTAGTAAGCACTCAGTAGGGGTCTGTCTACTGTGTCTTGGTGACACAAAGGAGGGGGCAGTGAACCTGGGTTGTGGGCGGCTCCTTCCACTCTTCACTGGGGTAAGAATAGCCCAGCAGAGGAAGAGCTGTGGAAAAGCAGAGGGGCATGAGAGCTAGGGGCGCCATGCCAGGAGGGCAACGCCACACAGTCACGACAGGGAGACAGGTGAGAAGTTGTGACCGAGGAACAAGGAGCGTAAACTAGGGCCAGATTACTAAGGGTCTGGCTGGCTACTCCAAATAGTTTGGTCTTTTACGTGTTCTTCTGTGTGTACAGTGCTAAACAATGTAACAGAAAGCACAAGGGCCCACTCAGAAAATCCTTTTTTACGAAGGCACAAAAAGCAAATGCAATGGAAAAAGGACTGGCTTTTCAACAAAGGTGCTGGGACAATGGACGGCCACATCCTAATAATAAGGAGGAGGACGGGAAGAAAAAGGGGAAGGAGGGAAAAAAGAATAGAAAAGAAGAAAACCATGGATCTACATCTCACACCAAATACAAAAACCAAATAAAAATTGATGATAGACATCAAATATAAAACCTAAAAGCATAAAACTTCTAGAAGAAAACAGGAGAAAATTTTTGTGACTTTGAGACAGGCAAAGATTTTTTTATGTAGTATACCAAAAGTATATTCTACAGAATAACAAAATGATAAATTAGACTCTATATTAACAAGTGCTTCAAATTCACAATTTCAGATTAACAACCACTATTTCTTCAAAGACCATTAGGAGCCAGGCCCTAGTAGGATTACCTGACTGTAATCCCAGCTAACTCTGAAGGCTGAGGCAGGAAGATCGCCTCATCTCAAAATTTAAAAATTTTAAAAAGTGCTGGGGATGTAGCTTAGTGGTAAAGTGACCCAGTTCGATCCCTAATACCAGGGGGGCAAAAAAACAAAAACAAAAAAAGACCATTAGGAAAATTAAAAAGACTGAAACTGAAAGAAAATCTTTACAAAGCATATATCTAATATAGGACTTTTATTCTGGGTATAAAGAGTTCTCAAAAGTCAACAACTAGAAAACAAATAATCCAATGAGAAAAATTAGTAAAAGAGTTACACACTTCATCAAAAAAAATTCATTGAGAGGCCGGGGCTGTGGCTCAGTGGTAAAGCGCTTGCCTAGCATGCGTGAGGCACTGGGTTTGATCCCTGACACCATATAAAGAAAAATAAAATAAGGTATTGTGTCTATCTATAACTACAAAAAATATTTTTTAAAGAAGATACATAGATAACAAAGAAGCACATGATATGATGCTCAATACCATTAGTCACTAGAGAAATAGAAATTTAAAATCATAATGTGCTACCACTACACAACTATGACAATGACTCCAATTAAAAAGACTGGCCATACCTACCAAGTGTTGCCAAGGTGATGCAGAAACTACAACTTACACAAACTGCAAGTGGGAATGTGAAATGATACAACCATTTTTTTGGTTTGACAGTTTCCTAAAAAATTTATAAATTCACCCACCAAATAACCCAGCCATTGTACTCCTTGATTTTTACCCAGGAGAAAAGGACGATTCAGACAAGGCTCACACACAAGTGCCTACAGCCATTTGTGTAAGAGCCGAATACTGGGACGAATCCAGACGTTCACGAACAGGGGAATGGACTGTGTCATATCTGTGCAATGGAACACTACAGCAATAAAAAGGAGTGAACTATACATAAATAGCTCCACAGAGAAATCCCCAAATAATCATGCTGGGTGACAAAGGCCAGGCACAAAAGTGCATACTGTGTGATTCCATATAAAAAAAAAATTGGAAATCCAGTGAAAGAAAGGAGAGTGGTTGTTGTCTGGGTATGGCACTGCAAGGAGGCAAGGACAAGAAGGGGCACAGGAAAACTTTTCAGGGTGGGGGGTGTTGGTGTGTCCACTAGCTTGACTATGATGGTGGTTTTATCAGTGTATAACTACGTCAAAACTTACAAATTGCACACTTCAGGTATATACAGCTTATTATGTGTCAACTATATCTCAACAGAGCTTTTAAAAAACATAAAAGGGGCTGGGCACGGTGGCCCACACCTGTCATCCCAGTGGCTCAGGAGGCTGAAGTCCAAAGCCAGCCTCAGCAACAGCCTCAGCAACAGCCTCAGCAACTCAGTGAGACCCTGTCTCTAAATAAAATACAAAATAGGGCCGGGGTGGGGCTCAGTGGTCCAGTGCCCCTGAGTTCAATCCCTGGTACCCACCCCCCTAATTTTTTAAAAATTTTTAAGTATTTATTTTTTAGTTATAGTTAGACATAATAACTTTATTTTACTTATTTATTTTTTTATGTGGTGCTGAGAATCGAACCCAGGACCTCGCACATGCTAAGTGAGCACTCTACTGCTGAGCCACAATCCCAGCCCCCCAAAACATTTTTTTAAAAAATAAAATAAAAGTATTATACTGAAGCATTAATAATCATTTTTGTCCCCCACACTAATTTCATTCTTCTTTGTAGGAGAACTGAATACATGAAGTCTGCAACAAAGACACTACCTGAGGTTCGTATTTCTAAGTAGTTTTTCATTTATGATAACTTACACATGATAAAGTGAAAAAAGCAGATGAGGTCGGAAAACACAACTTAGTAGAGGTCACACTTTTACATACTTCCATAAGCAACTTAATATCTATGAAATAGCCATGGGGAGGCTGGGGTTATGGCTCAGAGGAAGAGCTCTCACCTAGCATGCATGAGGCATTGGGTTCGATCCTCAGCACCACATAAAAATAAAATAAAGGTATTGTGTCCACCTACAACTAAAAAATAAATGTTTTTTAAAAATAGTCATTGGGGATATTTTGTTTTCTGTTAAATTTATTTTTTTCCATGATCGCAAAAGCTTAACTATACAGAGCAGTTTCATCTAACAATTTCTTTTACCACAATGATGAAAGACTCCAAAGAATGTTTCTCTTTCATCATGGTAACTAGGATGCTGCAATATCACTGTGAAATCACATTTGAGTATGTGCACTACAACATGTAAATACTAGTCTAGTGAGATGTGTTTAAACTCATAGAACAGTGGGTGGTGCTGGAAAATGTGCAAAAACACATAAAATTGAGTGTGAAGACTTTTAAATGTTTACCAACATGCATTTCAAGATTTTATAACAATATGCTAGCAAAATAAATACCATTCCCCACTTCGACTTTCTCACCTATATGTCCTAGCTAGATGCGTGCACTTGAAGTTCTTTTTTCAATCTACAATGGTAAGCTGATACACTTAAGATCTGATTCAAGAGCTAAAAGGGTCTCTGGCTTTCCAATGAGTTAACACTTAGAGCATCCATTGCTCTTTTTTGTCTGTTCTAACCTACTCTTGCAAAAAAAAAAAAAAAAAAATGATCCAAGGTAAGTTATCAAGGGTATTAGCCCCTGAGTAGACAGCACAAGGGAGCCAGCAAGGCTAGAGACTCACATCCAGAACACACTGGGGCTATATTTAAAACACCTGTATATTTAAAAACACTATGAGTTTTTGGGTTGGCTGTTGTTGCTTTTCGTTTTAATGCAGAACTCTCTTGCTTGGGGGATGAGTCTCACAGCACAATATGTGACTCCAATAGGTCACCAATTAAGCTGAGGTGGTAAACCTTTAGATAGGTAACAGGTGATGGGAGATCCAAATAGAATCATGAAGGTACATGCATTACAGAAATCTTTGAAAAAAGATTATGCTCTGTGTGATCAGTTGTAACAAGTACTATAATTAGATTAGTAACAGATCATTCAAAAGAGAAGATGGGGTGTTGAAGTAGAAAGACTCCTTTCTTCACACAGTCCATGTACTTCAGAGAATTAGTAATGTTTTAAAAATGAAGAACCAGCAGGTTCTTCAAAGATTCATGCTTAATTTAAAATATCTTTCATCAGCTTTAAAAGAAATGTCAACACTACTAGCTAGCTCATCTCCTTTTCCTGAGTGTAATAAAGATTTACAGAAGTAAACAAGATCTAGAGAACAAGCTGAATTTGGATTTTAGCAATGAGATAGAACTCCTTCTCCTTAAGGGATTTACAAGGCACAGTGAAAATTATTATCTATAAAAAGCTTAAGGGATAAATACTAAAAAAAAATACACACATAAGAATAAAGGGACTGGGGCTGGGGTTGTGGCTCAGTGGTAGAGCACTTGCCTGGCATGTGTGAGGCACTGGGTCTGATACTCAGCATAGAAATAAATGAATAAAATAAAGGTTCATTGACATCTAAAAAACTATTTAAAAAAAAAAAGAATAAAGGGACTGTATAGTAGACATGAGGTAAAAATCACAGAATGCTGCATTTTACCTTAAGGCTGAATTCTATCTGTAAATCAAAAGGTACCCATTTTCTGCTGACTGTGTTAGCCAACTTCACCCTCCACCTCCACCCTCTGCCTTAGCAATTCCCTCTGCCCCCAGTTGTCCACAAACAGCTGGACTCCACTGCCTTCTGAGAGACCAGAAAGCAAGAAGAGGAGGTACAAGAGTCATTCCCCATCTCTCCACCACCCTAGCTCATCCTCTTCCTTGCAATGGTTTCAGTAGCTTCCATCAATCACAAACTCCCCTTCCACAAGCTCTAATCAGGCTTCAATGACACTATTTCCTCCACTTCTCCTCGCCTGGGGAGGTGATACCAGCTTCCCAGTGATACTGGTCCCAGGTGGCCCATCATCCTTTGCGGGCTTCCTTAACTCTGCTTGACCGCCTGCAAACAACACCATCATATGCTCATCATATGCTCGTCAGTAGAACCCTGGCTTTCTAAATTCTGCATTTCTCTAAAACAAGGCATGCCTATTCTGAGAGATAAATGAACAATTTATATAAAGACTAATCTGCGTTTTATGCAGTCCTGCCCTCCCCATCTATCTGAACTTCACCATGATACCAGTGACTGAACACACACCAATCTACAGGCAGCACTGCGTTTGTGATTATATACTTACCCAACGCCTTCCCCATATAAAACTGAAAGTCTTATCTCAGAAGATAATCATCTCTGGTTTCTTGATAAGTAAATAACAGAAAACATGTAACACTTGATATTTTGAGATGTGAAATCCAAGGAACATCAGAATAGTGCCAGTGTGTGACTATCACATCCAACAAGAAGGAGCCATTTATAGAAGTTCCAGAACCTAAGGAATTCAGTTCCTCATTTCAGTTCCTGCATCCTCATTTCTCCTCCACCAAAACCAAACACCATGGATACTTCAAAAGCCACGGGATGGTATAAAACAGCTATGAACTGACCTCTGCTAGGTGGCAGGGAGTAGGAAAGAGTCTGCAGAGCACTAAAAGGTGAAAGGCCCCCAACTGGGCCCCGAGGCCTCAGAGTACCTACTGTTAGATCCCACACCCAAATAATGACAGCTCCAAAAATGCAAACTCTGTCAAATACAAGCCCAAGAAAACTGGGAAGGAAATTCTGTTATAATGAAATCATGTTTCCAAAGTAAGCAAGAACAACTTTTGTTTAGACTTCACCTCCATTTGTTTGGATAATTGAGAGATTATCGAAATACACTGATTAATCTTCAAATTAAAACCCAAACACGTCAAGTCTAGTCCCATTTCACAGAAAAAGCCATTTAGATTTCGATGGAGAAGTGATACAGTCAAGGTTTACAAAACTGGTTCAAAGAGCTGGTAAGTCTGAACCTTATCACGACTAACCCTTGGGGGCATGAAGAAGTATGGCTTCTTAAAAGGAAGCGATTAAATCAGGGAGGAAATGCAGACTGTGGGCTCTGAATTACCATTGTATGGAGGGGGGTCTCTGTTTTTCTAATACACTTGAGGGAACCTTGATCACTTCAGAAGGATTTCTCAGTGTCCAGAATCCCAAGGATGAATAACAGTTCAGGCAACCACTCCTGCATCTTTGGTATTTTCTTATCTCTGAGAACAGGAAGAAAGAAGGCATTAACTTGGACTCAAAATGGGAAAGACATCATCAACATAATTAAATACTGGCCAACATTCTTCACTGAGCTTCTCTGTACCTGGTATTGTCCCAGACTACAAGTGAGCAAATACCCAAACTAACAATTCTCCTAAATCATGTGATTCTGAGAGAGAGAGAGAGAGAGAAACAGACAGCAGGGGGAGAGGGGGAGGGGGTAGAGGGGGAGAGGGGAGAGGGAAGAGGGAAAGAG